>NC_057811.1:101034253-101272874 GCF_018294505.1 Triticum aestivum
TGAAAACAAGGTCTTCAGAGCAGACTATGCTATCTGACGAAGCGCATATCTCGCTAGTTACGGATAGCTCCTCAGAGGAGGATTCAGAGACAGATGACCAGTCCTATTCCCCCCCGAGGTGTATGCTCTAACTTGGCAGGGTTATGTTGCTCATATCGTGCGTATGGTGTCTCGCATTGCTATGTCATTTGATTAGTTTAGACATGCTTTGTGTGAATGCCACCTGTTCAGTGTCTAATTACCATATATGTGAATTATGCATTGCCATCTTGTTGCAAGACATTATATATGTGAATTATACAATGCTATCTTGTTGCAAAGGCATTATATATGTAAATTATGCAATGCCATGTTGTTTAGCCAATCATCATGTATGTAAATTATATCATGCTATCATTTTTTTGTATTACGTGTTCCATTTGTCGACAACGTTTGTATATTCAACTACTCTTCCTGTGCATCAGCCATTTGAAGCGGTGATGGAAGTATCTGGAGTGAAAACAAGGTATTCAGAGCAGACAATGCTACCTGCTGAAGCAGACATCTTGCTGGTTACACAGAGCTCCTCAGAGGAGGATTCAGAGACTGATGACCAGTCCTATTTCCCCCCTGAGGTCTATGCTCAAACTTGGCAGGGTTATATTACCCATATCATGCATGTTGTCTTGCATTGCTTAGTTTTTACATCATATATGGATTGGCATCTGCTTACTTGCTTACTATATAAATCATATATTTGAATTATATCATGCCATCATGTTTACATAGTACATACACATGACCTATCTGAATTATGGCATGGCAACCCATTTAATAAAGACATCATATAGTTATATCATCTCATCCTGTTTAGTGTTTACAGTCATCATATTTTGAATTATGGCATTTTATCCGTGAATGTATGTGAATTATGGCATGCCAACCTATTTAATAAACACATTATATAGTTATGTCATGTCATCCTGTTTACATAGTCTCATATTTTGAACTATGTCTTTCCATCTTTTTTAGATAGCCATCATAATGTGAAATTGTGTCATGCTATCCTGTTTAGTTAGCCATCATATATGTGAAATTGTGTCATGCTATCCTGTTTGGTTAGACAACATAAATATGAATTATTTCATGCCCTCTTTTATTCCCCACTATCCATTGCACATGTCTATCATAAAATGTCTATACTTTCAATTACTTTTCTTGTTTATCAGCCATTTGAATTGGAGAGCGTGATGGCAGTATCTAAGGGAGTAACAACACGGTCTACAAAAAAGATAGTGCTACCAGTTGATGCCGATAGAACCATGGTTGTACTTGCCCAAGGACCAGATCCACCACACATAACCCAGACTCTCGCAGATTGTACCCCTACCCTGTTGGACAAAGAACCAGCTACACCCCTTCTAACCCCAACCCCGGCAGATAGTAACCCAGTTCCAGTTGACACAGCACTGTCTCCACCACAGAGCACCTAAACACGAGCAGTTAGTAAGGGAACTGCAGTGCCCAAAGCACGAGGACCACCACTCCGAATCCCAACTCAACGCTTAAAGGAGAAGAAGATTTGTTCTCAGGTCAGGTTCTGTAGCTATGGTTCATACTCCTTTGCTCATGCATTACTGTATTTACTCATACCAACTATTTTCAAATTTGAAGGATGGAATTGAAACTCCAATGGCGTAACAGGTATGTTTTAAACCTGTTTCTTTAACTGGTTTGCTGTTGTAACCTGCTCTATGTTGATTTCAGTTTCAATTGAATAAACAGTTATGTTCTCATGTCATGCACATTACAAGTGTTGTTATTGCTCTATAGTTACCCACACTTATATTCTGTCTATTCTGCTTTGTCTTGAACAAATATTATTTGAACTGTGTCTCTATCTTGATTTGGCAACAAAAACTAGAATGATATAGACCATAAAGTGACCATGGTACATAGATATATGTTTGTTTCATGCTGTTATCCTGCCCACTTTACTACTCAACTCATTTACCAAAATGAGTTTCATATACAACATGGTAAACATGTGATGTGTCTGCTTGTTTCTCTTTTAGAATGCGGACAAAATATTGGAGAATAGTACCGCGTTATCCAATGGTAAAGGAAGTAATGCAGATAAGGTTCAAGATAGTGAGACATCCCTGTTGGTCTCCAAGAAAGCTGATAAAAACTATCTTGGCGACAGTGAGGGAACCCAAAAGTCCTGTCTTGATGTAGTGTTCGAGTTACTGGCCACTACTGCTGGCACAAGCTCTTCGAACTCGCTGCCTGAATCACTTCGTCTTCTTGAGTCTCAACTTCAAGTTGAAAGACATCGATCAGATGTGCTGCGACAGGAAGCTGAAGGACTGAGAAGTCCCTGCAGAATTCAGATGCATATTTTCTGGTGCAACAGCAAGCGCTGGAGGATTTAAGCGCCAAACAAGAGAAAGTTAATAAGCTTGCTAAGCATCTTGCCAGCATTATGGGTACCCAGGATATTGTTTCTTGAGATCTTCTGAAGTGGTTTCAGTTCTGGATTTGTTTTGCTGCGGCATTTATTTACGCTGGTCGCCAACTTTGACAACCAGTGTATATGATATGCTGCTTTGTTCCCTATATTTGCACTGGTGGCGAACTTTGATGCCCAGTGGATGTAATATGTGTAATAGCCGTGATAGCCTAGCATTAGTTGCTTGCTTATTTATTTCCTTGTTGTCTTGTTTATTTGTTTGCTTGTAGTCATTGCAGTTCTTTTTTCACGGTTAGCTAGTGGCTGCAATAACCTATTTTTTAAAACTAGGCCACAATAACCATGGGCTAATATTTACTGTAGTGACACTGGGCCTCCTACTGGCCGTAGAAATAGTGGGCCTTCTACGGGCCGTAGAAACAATGGGCCTTCTACGGGCCGTAGAAACAATGGGCCTTCTGCGGGCCGTATCATCAATGGGCCTTATATGGGCCGTATGATCGATTGGCCAAACATGGGCCAAACAGACCGCATTATGGCCGTAAACGGGCTAGAGTTGGAATCGTTCGTTCATGGGCCGACCATAACGGGCCATCGTTAATAGGCCGTATTTGATGATGCTATGAAAACGGCCCAACGTATTAACGGGCCACAAACGGGCCAACTGTAACGACAGGCTGAATTTGGCCCACAAGCAGAAAATGACAGTAACGGGCCGTAAGTAACCGAATGCTGGAAATGAGCCCAAGAATAAATGGGCTCTGAGAAGGCCAAAAGATAACATGGGCTGGAAACGGGCCAACGGAATAACGGGCCGTTAATGGGTATAAAGTGATACACTGTTCATTACGGGCCAGTTTCACCATAGGGCCTCATATGGGCCGAAAGACGTCATGGGCCATACATGCGCCAGAAGTGAAAATGGGCTGGAATCATATTGGATGGCCCAGATGACGCTACTGGGCCTAATTCGGATAGGGCATAACGGGCCTTGGGTTAGCGGGCTGTAAATGGGCTATATGCGAATAGGCCGTTAATAGGCTTTCCATGGGCCGGCCCGCCAGCATTTGACCAAGTCAAACGGGCCGGCCTTTTCACAGGAATGGGCCTCTGTTGGGCCGTGCCACGTGTCGACGTATCATAGGCGCCTTCCGTCCAATGAGTGGATGACATCTGTCCCAACGATGAGCCGACACGTGTTTCCTCCAGCCAATGATGATTTTACACGTGGAAAATCCCCATTGGTCGGGGCAGTTAATGGGTTATCGGATCCAAAACCCGTCCCGATAGCTTAACGGCGTTCCGTTACGGTGGATGCCACGTGTCAGTCACCCTTGACGAAAGCACTTCTGTGACGCGCGATTTATCGTCATGGAAGTGGACACTTCCGTGATGATAATTTTGGTAATGTCATGGAACACTTATACGACAGCACAGGTATGACTATCTTGATTCTGTCATAAATTTTTCATGGATGTACATGCATGACAAAAAACGCGACCTACTGTGACAAACATGTATCATCACGGAAGTGTATTTTTTTGTAGTGGAGACTGTTTGAAATATGCCCTAGAGGCAATAATAAAATGGTTATTATTATATTTCCTTGTTCATGATAATTGTCTATTGTTCATGCTATAATTGTATTAACTGGAAACCGTAATACATGTGTGAATACATAGACCACAACATGTCCCTAGTGAGCCTCTCGTTGACTAGCTCGTTGATCAATAGATGGCTATGGTTTCCTGACCATGTACATTGGATGTCATTGATAACGGGATCACATCATTAGGAGAATGATGTGATGGACAAGACCCAATCCTAAGCATAGCACAAGATCGTGTAGTTCGTTTTGCTAGAGCTTTTCTAATGTCAAGTATCATTTCCTTATACCATGAGATTGTGCAACTCCCGGATACCGTAGGAATGCTTTGGGTGTACCAAACGTCACAACGTAACTGGGTGGCTATAAAGGTGCACTACAGGTATCTCCGAAAGTGTCTGTTGGGTTGGCACGAATCGAGACTGGGATTTGTCACTCCGTATGACGGAGAGGTATCTCTGGGCCCACTCAGTAATGCATCATCATAATGAGCTCAATGTGACAAAGGAGTTAGTCACGGGATCATGCGTTACGGAACGAGTAAAGAGACTTGGCGGTAACGAGATTGAACGAGGTATGGGGATACCGACGATCGAATCTCGGGCAAGTAACATACCGATGGTCAAAGGGAATTGAATACGGGATTGATTGAATCCCCGACATCATGGTTCATCCGATGAGATCATCGTGGAACATGTGGGAGCCAATATGGGTATCCAGATCCCGCTCTTGGTTATTGGTCGGAGAGGTATCTCGGTCATGTCTACATGGTTCCCGAACCCGTAGGATCTACACACTTAAGGTTCGGTGACGCTAGAGTTGTTATGGGAAATAGTATGTGGTTACCGAAGGTTGTTCGGAGTCCCGGATGAGATCCCGGACGTGACGAGGAACTCCGGAGTGGTCCGGAGGGGAAGATCGATATATTGGACGAAGGGTATTGGAGTCCGGAATTGTTCTGGGAGTACCGGGTGACGACCAGCGTGACCGAAAGGTGTTTCGGAGGCCCCGGCAAGCGTTGGGGGGCCTTATGGGCCAAGGGGAGGGGGCACACCAGCCCACTAAGGGGTTGCGCCTCCCCTAGGGCAGCCGCCCCTCCCGGCTTGGGAGGCAAGTTTCCTAGGGGTGGGGGCGCCCAAACCCATCTAGGGTTTCCCCTGTGGCCGCCGCCCCTCCCCTAGAGAACCCTAGGGCGCCTCCTCCACCCCCCTTCCCCCTATATATACTGAGGGAGAGAGAGGGCAGCGGCACCCCTTCCCCTGGCGCAGCCCTCTCCTCCTCCAACTCCTCCTCCTCCTCCGTAGTGCTTAGCGAAGCTCTGCCGGAGAACCACGAGCTCCATCACCACCATGCCGTCGTGCTGCTGGAGTTCTCCCTCAACTTCTCCTCTCCCCTTGCTGGATCAAGAAGGAGGAGACTCCCCCGGGCTGTACGTGTGTTGAACGCGGAGGCGCCGTCCGTTCGGCGCTAGATCGGATCTTCCGCGATTTGAATCGCCGCGAGTATGACTCCATCAACCGCGTTCTTGTAACGCTTCCGCTTAACGATCTTCAAGGGTATGAAGATGCACTCCCTCTCTCTTGTTGCTAGCATCTCCTAGATTGATCTTGGTGACACGTAGGAAAATTTTGAATTATTGCTACGTTCCCCAACACAATCTCTCCAAGCAGTTTTGTGAGAGGTGCTTTGAGCAAGGAGATCGAAAATCGCAGCAAAATGAGCTAGAACTCGTGCTTGAGCTGGATGGTGATTTTTTGGGAGGAAGAAGAAGTGTGTGGGTGCAGGAATAAGTGGAGGGGAGCCACCGTGGGCCCACGAGGCAGGGGCGCGCCCTGGACCCTCGTGGCCAGGTGCTTGCTCCCCCGGCTGTGTTCTCAGTGCCAGATATTCTTGAATATTCCAGAAAAATCATATTCCATTTTCAGGGCATTTGGAGAACTTTTATTTTCGGGGTATTTTTATATTGCATGGATAAATCAGAAAACTGGCAAAAAATACTATTTTTACTTTATTTCAACTAAATAACAGAAAGTAGAGAGAGGGTGCAGAATGTTGTGCTTTTAGTTTCATCCATCTCATGCTCATCAAAAGGAATCCACTAACAAGGTTGATCAAGTCTTGTTAACAAACTCATTCCGAATAACATGGAACCGGAGAAATTTCGAATAACACTATGTTACCTCAACGGGGATATGCACATCCCCAATAATAAGAATATCATATTTCTTCTTGACAGTAGGAAGAGGAAATTCAAAACCTCCAAAAATAATCGATGGAATTTTTCCAATAGAATTGATACTGTGGACTTGAGGTTGTTTCCTCGGAAAGTGTATCGTATGCTCATTACCATTAACATGAAAAGTGACATTGCCTTTGTTGCAATCAATAACAGCCCCTGCAGTATTCAAAAAAGGTCTTCCAAGAATAATAGACATACTATCGTCCTCGGGAATATCAAGAATAACAAAGTCCGTTAAAATAGTAACATTTGCAACCACAACAGGCACATCCTCACAAATACCGACAGGTATAGCAGTTGATTTATGAGCCATTTGCAAAGATATTTCAGTAGGTGTCAACTTATTCAAGTCAAGTCTACGATATAAAGAGAGAGGCATAACACTAACACCGGCTCCAAGATCACATAAAGCAGTTTTAACATAGTTTCTTTTAATCGAGCATGGTATAGTTGGTACTCCTGGATCTCCAAGTTTCTTAGGTATTCCACCCTTAAAAGTATAATTAGCAAGCATGGTGGAAATTTCAGCTTCCGGTATCTTCCTTTTATTAGTAACAATTTCTTTCATATACTTAGCATAAGGATTCATTTTGAGCATATCAGTCAAACGCATACGCTAAAAGATAGGTCTAATCATTTCAGCAAAGCGCTCAAAATCCTCATTATCCTTTTTCTTGGATGGTTTGGGAGGAAAAGGCATGGGTTTCTGAACCCATGGTTCTCTTTCTTTACCGTGCTTCCTAGCAACAAAGTCTCTCTTATCATAACATTGATTCTTTGATAGTGGGTTATCAAGATCAACAGCAGGTTCAATTTCTACATCATTATCGTTACTAGGTTGAGCATCATCATGAACATTGAAAGGATCGATATAGTTGACTAGAGGGGGGTGAATAGGCAACTAACAATTTTTAGCTTTTCTTTACCAATTTAAACTTTGCATCAAAGTAGGTTGTCTAGATATGCAACTAGGTGAGCAACCTATATGATGCAACAACAACAAGCGCACAAGCAAGAAAGGGATACAACACAATATAAGCGTGCACAAGTAAAGGTAAGAGATAACCAAGAGTGGAGCCGGTGGAGACAAGGATGTGTTACCGAAGTTCCTTCCTTTTGAGGGGAAGTACGTCTCCGTTAGAGCGGTGTGGAGGCACAATGCTCCCCAAGAAGCCACTAGGGCCACCGTATTCTCCTCACGCACTCACACAATGCGAGATGCCGTGATTCCACTATTGGTGCCCTTGAAGGCGGCGACCAAACCTTTACAAACAAGGTTGGGGCAATCTCCACAACTTAATTGGAGGCTCCCAACAACACCACGAAGCTTCACCACAATGGACTATGGCTCCGCGGTGACCTCAACCGTCTAGGGTGCTCAAACACCCAAGAGTAACAAGATCCGCTAGGGATTAGTGGGGGGAATCAAATTTCTCTTGGTGGAAGTGTAGATCGGGGCCTTCTCAACCAATCCCGAGCAAATCAACAAGTTTGATTGGCTAGGGAGAGAGATCGGGCGAAAATGGAGCTTGGAGCAACAATGGAGCTTTTGGGGGAAGAGGTAGGTCAACTTTGGGGAAGAAGACCCCCTTTTATAGTGGGGGGAGCAATCCAACCGTTACCCCCACTTCAGCCCCGCAGAGAGCGGTACTACCGCTTGGCCCTATAAGCGGTACTACCGCTCCCCCTCGCGGTACTGCCGCTGGGCCCAGAGCGGTACTACCGCGGTGGTCAGGGCGGTACTACCGCACGCGAGCGGTACTACCGCCTCCACTGCCGCGGCTAGTACCGTAAAACCCGACACGGAAAAAGACCCCTTGAATCAAGGCGGTACTAGCACGAAGCCGCAGCGGTACTACGGCTGGGGGCTACAAGCCGTACTACCGCTGTGGAGCGGTACTGCCGCTTGTAGCACCCAAGCGGTACTACCGCTCCGGCCCGCGGTACTACCGCTGGGACAAGAGAGGGCACACAGAGAGAGGGGAACGAGCTCATCATCGAAGCGGAAAGGCTCAGAGGGTGTGCAAAGGAAGTGTATGTGGTGATTCCACCCTAGCCTTTCCAAAGCGGACCCCCTCTTGATAGTACCGTGATCCCTACGAAACTAGTCCACCAAACTAATTCGAAAGGACTACACCGTCTTCGCTTCAAACTCCGAGGGGAGGGAATCGTCTTGTGCCAAAGGATGAATCTCTGAAAAACTCAATGCACACGATTAGTCCACAAAAGCATTGTCATCAATCACCAAAACATCTTAGGGATAAAAATGCCCTTACAATCTCCCCCTTTTTGGTGGATTGATGACAATACGGGATTTGCACAAACGGGAAAAGACAAAGGACAAAAGCAAACCCCAAATCTCTAAAATATAGATGGGCTCCCCCTAGATGTGTGCCATCAAGATAAGTGCTTTGGACTGCACGGCACACATACTAGGATCAACACTCCCCCTGTATTTTAGAGACCAACAACCTAAGCGAGATTCATGAGAGCAGGATATATTACATAGTAAGCATGCTACTCATGAGATACCAAATGACAAGAGACAAAGATAAAGATATGATACGGATAAGGTAGCATATGTCTCACACCATATGTCTGGAACTTAGGTCTCACGGAACACAAAACCAAACAAAGCAAATGGAAGCAAATACAACGAAAGCACAAAGACACACTCGCAACACAATGACGCAAATCCCTAAAATCTCTCCCCCTTTGGCATCGAGACACCAAAAGGGGAAAAGAGCGCTCCTACGGCTCCAGGTGAGAGCATGCTGAGGATCTCGAGCATCAGTACTCCGCGTGATCGTCTGCACCGCCGTCCTCGATCGGAAACTGCTCGGCATCTGAATCGGTCCATGGACAGTTTTGCTGGATCCACTCCTCCTCCTCAATGATGTGACCCTCAGAGCCGCTAGTCACTGTCGCACCTAACTGGCGCATAAGCTCCTTGTGACGTCCCCTGGCCTTCTTCTCAGCCACATGTGTCATGTACTGACCGTGAGACTCCATGCAGAACAGCTTCTTCATCTTGTGCTTGAGCTTCTTTGCCCAAGAGGGCCCTGCCTCAGAAGGCACAGAGTCATGGTCAACACCAGTATTAGCCTCGCCCTCGGTCTCCATGGCAGCAGCAGAAGAAGGAACCCTAGATTTAGGAATGGAGGTGCCCCAATTGTCCTTCTTCCTCAGACGCTTGATCTCATGAGAAACCAACTCTCCAGTTTCCAGCAACTCCTTGGGATAGGTACGTCTCCAGGCCTTCTCAATGAGCAACATGATAAACGGAGCATAAATCGGGCACTTGCGCTCAGAAACAGCAGACAGAAGTTCAGACCACATAACATGAGAGATGTCCAGGGACTCACCAGTGTTTGCTTCCTTCTCATGCTGGCAGAAGAGAAGCATGTCCACGAGATAGGAGTGAACCATGTCCAGATTCCCGATACGAGGGAAGAGAGTCTCGCGGAAGATACGGTGAAGGATGTCCAGAAAGGCAGACAGCTCATAGGTTTCCTTCTTGGTCTCAGGGTTGATCTTCAGAGTACAGTAGGGCCAGAGGGCTTGCTTGTGAGTGGAGGTAACATTGCGGTGAGGACGGAACCCGACTAGAGTCTTGAGCCCTTGATCTTCCACCTCAAGCAACTCCATGAAGGCCTTCCACTTGACAGCTAGTAACTTCCCATTAGTCATCCAAGTCAGAGTCATGTCTTTATCAGTTCCTAGGTGGACAATGGCATAGAACTGAGCCACCAAATCTGCATCAAAGTCCTTGTTGAACTGCATGATCCTGAGAATGTTCAATTGAGAGCACATCTGAAGGGCATCACCAAAGTACTCCGGGTCCTTCTCCATAGCATCCGTGTTGATGGAATGAACATTGACAAAGAGGTTCTTCTTAGTCTTGATCACCTCAAAGTAGGTGGCATACTGAAACCGGTTCCAGAACGGGCGATTGACAAAGTTGGATTCTTGGTCTTCCTCATATGGGTTGCGGCAACGCCTGTCCCAGAATTCCTTGGCAGTCATCTCAGTCACCTTCTTGCCACTTGGCTTCGGCCTGTTGGCAGTCTTCTTCTTGAGATGAGGATTAGCACTTGAGGAAGCACCCACTGGCGGCGGTGGAGCACTGGAGGAACCACCTGCAGACTCCGATGAGCGGTACCTCTTTGGTTGACACGGCGGACTTGCTGCTCAGGATGTTCATCACCTGGAATCAAACACACGGACACACGAAACAACCAGAAGGAACGATCAAAACCAAATAAACACAACAAACATGGATCAACATGTGGTAGGGAATGATGGAACTGGGCATCCGGCGGTAGTACCGTGCCTGCACAGCGGCAGTACCGCTCCAGCGGTAGTACCGCGCCATATGGGCGGTAGTACCGCTTAGTGCCTCTTGCGCGATAGTACCGCGCAGGATGGGCGGTAGTACCGCCCGAGACGGGGCACAGAGGATCCCTACTGCCATGGACAGATCCGGCACTACCGGGGATGCCAAATTCAAAAATAAACCTACCAAACAACAATCCAAAGAGTCTAGTTGCCTTCTCCAACCTACTCAAGCCTAGATTTGGCCAAAAATCTAGAGATGCAACCACTATTGCCCCTAAAACACGAGATCTGAAAACTAGACAAGAAGAGAAGAGGAACGGGGGCAATACCGGCATCCATGGCAAGAGGACGAGGTGGGGATCGACTCCACCGAGGGAAAAGGAGAGAAACGGTCCGGAGACGGAGGGCCGCCGGAGCCCTCCCGCGGTGAGATGGCGCTGGAGAGACGAAGAGGAACGAGGGGACGAAGCAAATGGGTATGGGGGGAGGAAACCACCCCTGCCCACGACTTAACCCCCTGGTCCCGCCCCTCAGCGGTAGTACCGCGGTGATGGGCGGTAGTACCGCTTAGCCACATAAGCGGTAGTACCGCGGCTGAGGGCGGTAGTACCGCTTATGCACCTAAGCGGTAGTACCGCATAGCACCAGCGGTAGTATCGCCCAGCGCAACTCAAAACTAGACTCAACACGCACGGCACACAAAGAAAAGAAAGGAAAACGACGGCAAGAAGAGAAAACCAAGAAACACTCAAAGAACACTAGTAAGAGGTCAGAAGACACACCCCTTCAAGAAAGGGGCGGTGGCCGAGGCCACCTATGTTTGAGTCAATTGGTATGGCACCGCGAAGAATTATCCTTGGGCCCATGACCAAAACACGTCTTTGAAGCACAAGTACCATAAAAATGGCTAATGTGAAAGAGTGAGATTGGTTTATGCATTATGGGGGGAGGAAGAGTTCATTGAGAGAACAACACTCCCCCTATGTCCATGCCTACACCTAGACAAGAATGCATGATGAATGTGAGGGGTGTGCAAGGGTTCAAACCACATTGCTCGAATCAATGATATTTAGCTCATGCCTTAACTCGCGAAATCTTGCTTCATCCAATGGCTTCGTGAAAATATCTGCAAGGTTATCATGAGTGTTGACATAGTTGAGCTCGATCTCCCCTCGCCTAATATGATCCCGGATGAAGTGATACCGAATCTCAATATGCTTCATCTTGAAGTGTTGCACCGGGTTGAGAGAAATCTTGATGGCACTTTCATTGTCACACCAAAGAGGCACTTTGTCACAAATGACACCGTAATCCTTTAAAGTTTGCCTCATCCATAAGAGTTGTGCACAACAACTCCCGGCCGCCACATACTCCACTTCAGTGGACGAGAGGGACACACAACTTTGCTTTTTATAAGACCAACTTACCAAAGAGCAACCAAGAAATTGGCACCCTCCGGAAGTGGACTTCCTATCCACTTTGTCTCCCGCCCAATCGGAGTCCGAATAACCTACAAGCTTGAAGTTTGCTCCTCTTGGGTACCATAAGCAAAAGTTTGGGGTATGAGCCAAATATCCAAATATTCGCTTCACCGCCACAAAATGGCTTTCCTTAGGTGCGGCTTGAAACCGTTCACAAATTCCCACACTCAACATGATATCCGGTCTAGATGCGCAAAGGTAAAGCAAGGATCCAATCATGGAGCGATATACCTTTAGATCCACCGCTTTACCATTGGGATCGATGTCAAGTTGGCACTTGGTGGGCATCGGAGTGGAAGCCGGCTTGACATCACTTAGCTTGAATCTCTTTAGCATGTCTTGAGTGTATTTGGCTTGGTTGATGAAGATTCCTTCTCTTCTTTGTTTGATTTCGAACCCGAGAAATAACTTCAACTCTCCCATCATAGACATCTTGAACTCTGAGGTCATGAGAGCGGCAAATTCTTCATTGAAAGCTTTGTTAGGGGAACCAAAAATAATATCATCAACATATAGTTGGCACACAAACAACTCCCCTTTGACCTTCTTAGTAAAAAGAGTGGGGTCGATCTTCCCGATTTCGAATCCACGATCTTGTAACAACTCCGTAAGATGCTCATACCATGCACGTGGGGCTTGTTTAAGGCCATAGAGCGCCTTATGGAGTTGATACACATGATCGGGGAAATAGGGATCTTCGAACCCGGGGGGTTGTTTGACATACACCAACTCATTTATGGGACCATTAAGAAAGGCACTCTTCACATCCATTTGTTGCAACGTGAAATTATGATGAGAAGCATAAGCAATCAACAAGCGAATAGATTCAAGGCGAGCGACGGGAGCAAAGGTTTCACCGTAGTCGATACCCTCGACTTGGGAGTAGCCTTGTGCCACCAAACGAGCCTTGTTGTGAACAATGATCCCATGAGCATCTTGCTTGTTCTTGAATATCCACTTGGTTCCAATGACATTATGGTTTCCGGTTGGCCTTGGCACTAATTTCCACACTTGGTTATGCTCGAAGTTGTTGAGTTCTTCATGCATGGCATTGAGCCAATCCGGGTCCTCGAGCGCTTCATACACCTTTTGGGGTTCGACACAAGAAACAAACGCATGATGTTCACAATAGTTTGCTAATTGTCTACGAGTGCTTACCCCCTTTCTTAGGCTTCCAACCACATTATCCATGAGATGACCTTTGGTGGTGAGCTTGGAAGCGATCTTAGCTGCACGACGCTCCAATTCCTCCTCGGAAGTGAAACGAGGAGGGGTTACTTGATCATCTTGAGCGTCGTCTTGAGCTTGTTCTTGATCTAGAGCTTGCTTGTGATCTTGAACTTGCTCGGGGGGGAGAACTCGACCTTGGACATCATTTGGTGGATCACCACCATCTTGAGGTTGATCTTGCCCTTGATCTTGTTCATGGGGTTGAGGGCCTTCACTTTGTTGTTCGGAAGCGTGTGGGTCTTGGGTTGGTGATGGCTCCACTTGAGTGGAGCATTGTCCTTCTCCTTCGGCCACAAGGGGTTCCTCAATGGGTAGGATATAACCAGCACCCATTCTTCTTATGGCTTGGGGAGGAATTTCATCACCTACATCACAAGTACCACTTTGCTCCACTTGGGAGCCGTTATTCTCATCAAACTCCACGTTACACGTCTCCTCAATAAGTCCCGTGGACTTACTGAGAACACGGTAAGCATGGGAGTTTGTAGCATAACCAACAAATATGCCCTCATGAGCTCTAGCCTCAAATTTAGACAAACGAACACCTTTCTTGAGAATGAAACACTTACACCCGAACACCCGAAAGTACTTGAGGTTGGGCTTGTTACCGGTGAGTATCTCATATGGAGTCTTGTTCAAGCCTTTGCGGAGATAGAGCCGATTTGAAGCATGACACGCGGTGTTGATGGCTTCGGCCCAAAAGTTGTATGGAGACTTGAACTCCGCCATCATGGTCCTTGCCGCATCCATCAACGTCCGGTTCTTTCTCTCTGCAACACCATTTTGTTGAGGGGTGTAAGGTGCGGAATATTGATGCTTGATCCCCTCATCACTAAGGAACTCATCCAAGGTGTAGTTCCTGAACTCGGTGCCGTTGTCACTCCTTATTGTCAAGATCTTTGTATTGTGTTGACGTTGGGCTTCATTCGCAAAGTCAATGACGGTTTGTTGGGTCTCGCTCTTCCTCTTGAAGAAGTACACCCAAGTGTATCTTGAATAGTCATCCACAATCACCAAGCAATACTTCCTACCCCCAATACTATCAAAGGATGGAGGCCCAAAGAGATCCAAATGAAGGAGCTCCAAAGGCCTCTTCGAGTAAATGATAGTTGTGGGAGGGTGAGCCGTCTCATGTAGCTTTCCTTCGATACAAGCACTGCAAGCACGATCTTTAGCAAAACTAACATTCGTTAGTCCACAGACATGGTCCCCCTTGAGAAGACTTTGCAAAGATCTCATATTGACATGGGCTAAACAGCGATGCCAAAGCCATCCCACGTCAACTTTAGCCATTAGGCATGTCGCAGTCTTAGTGGGTCGCTCCGAAAAGTTAATCACATAGAGATCGTTCTCGACATGCCCAACAAAGGCTACTTTAAGAGTCTTGCTCCACAAGAGGGCCACGGTATCAATATCAAAGAAAGTGGCAAAGCCCATGATTGCAAGTTGACGAACGAAAAGTAAATTGTATGCAAGGGACTGAACAAGCATGACCTTCTCGATCGTGAGATCATGAGAAATGACAACCTTGCCAAGTCCCAATACCTTAGAGTACGAGGCATCACCCCACTCGACGTTGGTGGGCATAGATGGAATCTTGTGCACGTCCACCACCAAGTCCTTGCTTCCGATCATATGATTTGTAGCTCCACTGTCGAGCAACCATGATCCCCCACCGGAAGCAAACAGCTTATTGGTGGCTTTAGCCATGAGGCACTTGGCGGAGATGATCTCATTGGGTGAGTCAAAGAGAGACGCCCGTGGAGTTGAAGCAATGGCAATGGAGGCCATGGCAACCGACTCACCATCTTCATCATCATCATCCTCCTCATTGTACTCTTCTTGTACCACCAACGCCCTAGGAGGAGTCTTCTTGGTGAAGTTGTTCTTGTTGGGGAAGGATTTGACCTTGTCCTTTCGGATGAGCTTGCCACCATTGTCTTCCCTCTTCTCATAAGGGCACTCCGCAACAAAATGGCTCACATTTCCACAATTAAAGCAAGTCCTCAACCATTGCTTGCCCTTGGCCCCACTCGAATTGTTCTTGTTGAAATTGGGCCTTGAGTTCTTCTTGCTCCAAAATTGCCTTGAAGCAAGAGCCATGTGTTCATGATAGGCATACTTTGTATCTTCGAGGTTTCTCTCCTCTTCTTCCTCTTCTTCCTCTTCCTCCGCAATAACCTTGGCCTTCAACGCAAGGTTGGGTTTCTTTGCTCTTTGGGAGCGAAGCACCGCATTATCGGCGGTCTTGTCCAAGATGCTCATAGCCACAAACTCTTCCAACACTTCACTTGAGGACAAAGTGTGGAAGTCCGGCCGTTGACGAATGACGAAGGACATGGCCTTGTGGTAAGGCATCATTGCCTTGAGAAATTTGCGCTTGATCCAATTGTCATCCGTGTCCTTGCTCCCATGATCTCGGAGAGAGACCGCGAGTTTGGTTACTCTCCGATAAAGCTCACGAGGTTCTTCATCTTCTTTCATGGCAAACTCATCGGCTTCATCTTTCACCACTTCATAGTTGGAGCGTTGTATGCTTGCGCTTCCGCGGTAGAGGGAAACGACTTGGCGCCAAGCGTCTTTGGCCACGGTGTAGAGCCGGGGGTAAGGAAGATCTTCGGGTGGAATTGCATCTTGGATGATGAAGAGAGCATTCTCATTGAATTGATGGTCCACGGCTTCTCTAGGCGTGAAGTTGCTTTGGTCATGCGGATAGAAACCTTCTTCAATGATTCTCCAAAGATTAGTATTAACATGATTCAAATGGCGTTTAAAGCGATAGAGCCAAGAATCAGAATCCTCATTTTTCACAATCTTAGGGGGAGGACCGGCATGATTCAAATGAGTAGAAGGAAGCGGTCCACCATAAACAGGTGGAGGTTCCACATGGGCAAAGATGTCGGTGCCATTCTTACCACTAGTAGAAGGAGCTTTTTCACTAGTAGCTTCCCCCTTGTCGAAGTTAGCATCCGTCACCTTGTTAGTGGGATCACCCACTTTCAACGGTGCGGTAGATAGTTTAAGCCCTTCAATGAATTTGTCAGACATGCTTTCAACCTCGGTCGTCATGGAGGTTTTCAATGTGTCTAAAGCCACATTGAATTCCTCACGAGAGACCGCGGTTCCCCCATCAGCCGTAGACGAGACCGGATTCGCACCAGAGTGCTCCTCCCCACCGTCTACGGAGTCAACCATACTCTTCGGATGGCAAAGTCCTTAATAAAGAGACGAGGCTCTGATACCAATTGAAAGGATCGATATAGTTGACTAGAGGGGGGGTGAATAGGCAACTAACAATTTTTAGCTTTTCTTTACCAATTTAAACTTTGCATTAAAGTAGGTTGTCTAGATATGCAACTAGGTGAGCAACCTATATGATGCAACAACAACAAGCGCACAAGCAAGAAAGGGATACAACACAATATAAGCGTGCACAAGTAAAGGTAAGAGATAACCAAGAGTGGAGTCGGTGGAGACAAGGATGTGTTACCGAAGTTCCTTCCTTTTGAGGGGAAGTATGTCTCCGTTAGAGCGGTGTGGAGGCACAATGCTCCCCAAGAAGCCACTAGGGCCACCGTATTCTCCTCACGCCCTCACACAATGCGAGATGTCGTGATTCCACTATTGGTGCCCTTGAAGGCGGCGACCGAACCTTTACAAACAAGGTTGGGGCAATCTCCACGACTTAATTGGAGGCTCCCAACAACACCACGAAGCTTCACCACAATGGACTATGGCTCCGCGGTGACTTCAACCGTCTAGGGTGCTCAAACACCCAAGAGTAACAAGATCCGCTAGGGATTAGTGGGGGGAATCAAATTTCTCTTGGTGGAAGTGTAGATCGGGGCCTTCTCAACCAATCCCGAGCAAATCAACAAGTTTGATTGGCTAGGGAGAGAGATCGGGCGAAAATGGAGCTTGGAGCAACAATGGAGCTTTTGGGGGAAGAGGTAGGTCAACTTCGGGGAATAAGACCCCCTTTTATAGTGGGGGGAGCAATCCAACCGTTACCCCCACTTCAGCCCCGCAGAGAGCGGTACTACCGCTTGGCCAGCGGTACTACCGCTTGGCCCTATAAGCGGTACTACCGCTCCCCCTCGCGGTACTGCCGCTGGGCCCAGAGCGGTACTACCGCGGTGGTCAGGGCGGTACTACCGCACGCGAGCGGTACTACCGCCTCCACTACCGCGGCTAGTACCGTAAAACCCGACACAGAAAAAGACCCCTCGAATCGAGGCGGTACTAGCACGAAGCCGCAGCAGTACTACGGCTGGGGGCTACAAGCGGTACTACCGCTGTGGACGGTACTGCCGCTTGTAGCACCCAAGCGGTACTACCGCTCCGGCCCGCAGTACTACCGCTGGGACCAGAGAGGGCACACAGAGAGAGGGGAACGAGCTCATCATCGAAGCAGAAAGGCTCGGAGGGTGTGCAAAGGAAGTGTACGTGATGATTCCACCCTAGCCTTTCCAAAGCGGACCCCCTCTTGATAGTACGGTGATCCCTACGAAACTAGTCCACCAAACTAATTCGAAAGGACTACACCATCTTTGCTTCAAACTCCGAGGGGAGGGAATCGTCTCGTGCCAAAGGATGAATCTCTGAAAAACTCAATGCACACGATTAGTCCGCAAAAGCATTGTCATCAATCACCAAAACCTCTTAGGGATAAAAATGCCCTTACAAACATCTTCATTAATATTATCACTAGGTTCATGTTCATTACCAGATTGTGTTTCAGCATCAGAAATAGAAATATCATTTGGATTCTCAGGTGGTTCAGCAATAGGTTCACTAGAAGCATGCAAAGTCCTACATTTTTCTTTTTCTTATTTTTAGAAGGACTAGGTGCATCAATATTATTTCTCTGAAAATCTTGTTCAATTCTCTTAGGGTGGCCTTCAGGATACAAAGGTTCCTGAGTCATTTTACCAGTTCTAGTAGCCACTCTAACAGCATAATCATTATTCTTACTATTCAATTCATTGAGCAAATCATTCTGAGCTTTAAGTACTTGTTCTACTTGAGTGGTAACCATAGAAGCATGTTTAGTAATGAGTTTAAGTTCACCTTTAGCATTAGCCATGTAATTACTCAAGTGTTCAAGCGTATCGGAGTGCATTGAAGTTTTCTTGTTTGACAATAAAATTATCAAACTCTTCTAAGCATTGTCTAGCAGACTTATAGTGAGGAATATCACCTTCATCAAATCTATAGAGAGAATTTACCTTTACTACCTGTGTCGGGTTATCAAGACCATGAGCTTCTTCAATAGGTAATGGATTAGTATCACATGTTTCTTCAACAGGCGGTAAATTAAGACCATGTATTTCTTCAATAGGAGGTAAATTCTTAACATCTTCAGCTTTTATACCTTTTTCTTTCATAGATTTCTTTGCCTCTTGCATATCTTCAGGACTGAGAAATAGAACACCTCTTTTCTTCGGAGTTGGTTTAAGAATAGGCTCAGGAGTTGGCTCAGGAGCTGGCTCCGGAAGTGTCCAATTATTTCCATTTGTCAACATATTATTCAATAGAATTTCAGCTTCATCCGGTGTTCTTTCCCTGAAAACAGAACCAGCACAACTATCCAAGTAATCTCTGGAAGCATCGGTTAGTCCATTATAAAAGATATCAAGTATTTCATTTTTCTTAAGAGGATGATCAGGCAAAGCATTAAGTAATTGGAGAACCCTCCCCCAAGCTTGTGGGAGACTCTCTTCTTCAATTTGCACAAAACTATATATGTCCCTTAAAGCAGCTTGTTTCTTATGAGCAGGGAAATATTTAGCAGAGAAGTAATAAATCATATCCTGGGGACTACGCACACAACCAAGATCAAGAGAATTAAACCATATCTTAGCATCGCCCTTTAATGAGAACAGAAATATTTTAAGGATATATAGGTAGCGAGATTTCTCATCATTAGTGAATAGGGTGGCTATATCATTTAATTTAGTAAGATGTGCCACAACAGTTTCAGATTCATAGCCATGAAAAGGATCAGATTCAACCAAAGTAATTATATCAGGATCAACAGAGAATTCATAATCCTTATCAGTAACACAGATAGGTGAAGTAGCAAAAGCTGGGTCAGGTTTCATTCTAGCATTAAGAGATTGCTGCTTCCATTTAGCTAATAACCTCTTGAGCTCGTATCTATCTTTGCAAGCTAAAATAGCTAAAGCAGCTTCTTTTTCCAAAACATAACCCTCAGGAATAACAAGCGATTCATATTTATTAGGGGGAGAGTCTTCATCATCACTTTCATCAATATTATCAGTTTCAATAATTTCATTCTCTCTAACCCTAGCAAGTTGTTCATCAAGAAATTCACCAAGTGGCACAGTGGTATCAAGCATAGAAGTAGTTTCATCATAAGTATCATGCATTGCAGAAGTAGCATCATCAATAACATGCGACATATCAGAACGAATAGCAGAAGCAGGTTTAGGTGTCGCAAGCTTACTCAAAACAGAAGGTGGATCAAGTGCGGAGCTAGATGGCAGTTCCTTACCTCCCCTCGTAGTTGAGGGATAAATTTTTGTCTTAGCGTCTTTCAAGTTCTTCATAGTGACCAGCAGATATAAATCCCAAGTAAGTCAAAGAATAGAGCTATGCTCCCCGGCAACGGCGCCAGAAAATAGTCTTGATAACCCACAAGTATAGGGGATCGCAACAGCTTTCGAGGGTAGAGTATTCAACCCAAATTTATTGATTCGACACAAGGGGAGCCAAAGAATATTCTCAAGTATTAGCAGTTGAGTTGTCAATTCAACCACACCTGGATAACTTAGTATCTGCAGCAAAGTGTTTAGTAGCAAAGTAATATGGAAGTAACGGTAACGGTAGCAAAAGTAATATTTTTGGGTTTTGTAGTGATTGTAACAGTAGCAACGGAAAAGTAAATAAGCGAAGAACAATATGTGAAAAGCTCGTAGGCATTGGATCGGTGATGGAGAATTATGCCGGATGCGGTTCATCATGTAACAGTCATAACATAGGGTGACACAGAACTAGCTCCAATTCATCAATGTAATGTAGGCATGTATTCCGAATATAGTCATACATGCTTATGGAAAAGAACTTGCATGACATCTTTTGTCCTACCCTCCCGTGGCAGCGGGGTCCTAATGGAAACTAAGGGATATTAAGGCCTCCTTTTAATAGAGTACCGGAACAAAGCATTAACACATAGTGAATACATGAACTCCTCAAACTACGGTCATCACCGGGAGTGGTCCCGATTATTGTCACTTCGGGGTTGCCGGATCATAACACATAGTAGGTGACTATAGAATTGCAAGATAGGATCAAGAACTCACATATATTCATGAAAACATAATAGGTTCAGATCTAAAATCATGGCACTCCGGCCCTAGTGACAAGCATTAAGCATAGCAAAGTCATAGCAACATCAATCTCCGAACATAGTGGATATTAGGGATCAAACCCTAACAAAACTAACTCGATTACATGATAGATCTCATCCAACCCATCACCGTCCAGCAAGCCTACGATGGAATTACTCATGCACGGCGGTGAGCGTCATGAAATTGGTGATGGAGGATGGTTGATGATGACGACGACGGATTCCCCTCTCCGGAGCCCCGAACGGACTCCAGATCAGCCCTCCCAAGAGGTTTTAGGGCTTGGCGGCGGCTCCGTATCATAAAACGCGATGAATCCTTCTCTCTGATTTTTTCCTCCCCGAAAGTGAATATATGGAGTTGGAGTTGAGGTCGGTAGAGCGTCAGGGGGCCCACGAGGCAGGGGGCGCGCCCCCCACCCTCGTGGACAGGGTGTGGGCCTCCTGACGTGGATTTTTCTTCCAGTATTTTTAATATTTTCCAAAAAGATGTTCTGTGGAGTTTCAGGTCATTCCGAGAACTTTTGTTTCTACACATAAATAACATCATGGAAAGTCTGCTAAAAACAGTGTCAGTCCGGGTTAGTTCCATTCAAATCATGCAAGTTAGAGTCCAAAACAAGGGCAAAAGTGTTTGGAAAAGTAGATACGATGGAGACGTATCACCCCCTCTATCTACAGCGGTCCACTCTCCCGCAACCCGTTGTACCCTCTACTTGAACATGGTGCTTTATGCTTCATATTATTATCCAATGATGTGTTGCCATCCTATGATGTCTGAGTAGATTTTCGTGGTTCTATCGGTGGTTGATGAATTGCTATGATTGATTTAATTTGCTTGTGGTTATGTTGTTGTCCTTTGGTTCCCATCATATGAGCGCGCGCGTGGATCACACCATAGGGTTAGTTTTATGTTGATATGACTATGTATTGGAGGGCAAGAGTGACAGAAGCTTCAACCTAGCATAGAAATTGATGCATGTGGGATTGAAGGGGGACCAATATATCCTAATGCTATGGTTGGGTTTTACCTTAATGAACGTTAGTAGTTGCGGATGCTGGCTAATAGTTCCAATCATAAGTGCATAGAATTCCAAGTCAGGGATGACATGCTAGCAGTGGCCTCTCCCACATAAAACTTGCTATCGGTCTAGTAAAGCAGTCAATTGCTTACGGACAATTTCGCAACTCCTACCACCACTTTTCCACACTCGCTATATTTACTTTATTGTGATTTTATCTAAATAGCCCCTAGTTTTTATTTACGTGCTCTTTATTATCTTGCAAACCTATCCAACAACACCTACAAAGTACTTCTAGTTTCATACTTGTTCTAGGTAAAGCAAATGCCAAGCATGCGTAGAGTTGTATCGGTGGTCGATAGAACTTGAGGGAATATTTGTTCTACCTTTAGCTCCTCATTGGGTTCGACACTCTTACTTATCAAAAGAGGCTACAATTGATCCCCTATACTTGTGGGTTATCAAGACCTTTTTCTGGCGCCGTTGCCGGGGAGTCATAGCGTGGGGTGAATATTCTCGTGTGTGCTTGTTTGCTTTATCACTAAGTAGTTTTTATTTTGTGCTCTTGTTTTCTATCTTTAGTTATGGGTAGGAAACGCAAAATACCAAAAAAATAGTTGTACTTACTGAACCAATGGTTGAAGAACCACTCAAAATCTATCACACTCCTGAAGCTTTTTACTTGGATCATCTTCGATCCCTATGTGCTCGTGCTGAAACCCCAACTAGCTTAGTTGAGGGCAAATCTTTAGATGAGCATGCTTGTTATGTGCGACACCACATATCTGAAAAAGGGAAACTTTTACTAGATCAAATTCATCGTTTGCAATGCTATGCTTGGAATTTATGTGAAATATATGATTTCACTTGTTGTTCTGAAAACCCTAAGAAACACCTTCCCTATCAATGTGAGTTTAGTGATAATGGAATCGTATCTTCGTATGCTAAGGGTGTTTATAATTACTATGATGTTCAACAAATCGAAGAATTTGTTGCTTTAAAGGGTGCTTATGAAATTGCTTCTTTGATTGAAAAGTATGATTCTACTCTTTACAAGTCTGAAAATTTTGCCATACTTGAATATTGTTATGATAATTATGCTTCTAATGCCTATGTTAAACCATATAGTGAGGACTCCTCCGCTGTCCAAGAAGAGACTAATATTTTGCAGTAGTCTATGGAGGAAGAAATTGATGAAACTATGAGCTCATTGGATGAAAAAGATGATGAGGAGAGCGAAGAACAAAAGGAGGAAGAGCGGATTAGCTACCCGTGCCCACCTTCTAATGAGAGTAACTCTTCAACTCATACATTGTTTAATTTCCCTTCATGCTCACCGAAGGATGATTGCAATGATGATTGTTATGACCCCGTTGATTCTCTTGAAATATCCCTTTTTGATGATGCTTGCTATGCTTGTGGCCAAGATGCCAATATGAATTATGCATATGGAGAGGAACTTGCTATAGTTCCTTATGTTAAACATGAAATTGTTGCTATTGCACCCACGCATGATAGTCCTATTATCTTTTTGAATTCTCCCGATTATACTATATCGGAGAAGTTTGCCCTTATTAAGGATTATATTGATGGGTTGCCTTTTACCATTGCACATGATGATTTTGATAGATATAATATGCATGTGCTTGCTACTCCTACTTGCAATTATTATGAGAGAGGAACTATATCTCCACCCCTCTATGTTTCCAACATGACAAAATTGCAAGAAACTGTTTATACTATGCATTGGCCTTTACTAGGTGTGCATGAATTGTTCTTTTATGACATGCCGATGCATAGGAAGAGAGTTAGACTTCGTTATTGCTTGATATATGTTACTTTGTGCTCACTACTAAATGCCAAATCATTGCTAATTAAAATTGGCTTTGATATACCTTGGGATGCGGGTGGATTCGCTACTTGAGCATTATATGCCTAGCTTAATGGCTTTAAAGCAAGCGCTGCCATGGAGACAACCCGGAAGTTTTAGAGAGTCATTTATTTCTGTTGAGTGGTTTCATTTAGTTTAAAAACAAAAAAAATAAAGAGGGGAACCTAAAACTTTTTCAAAAAAGGAAAGTGAAAGTGAGAAAGACAAGCATTGTTAAAGTGGGAGCTAGCCTTGAACTTTGTTCATGCTCACGGAAACTTTGTGAATCTTGATTACAGCAACTTTTCAACAAAAATAATTATCCCCTTGTACAATTCCATTGTATTATAAAAATAATGTGCCAAGATTTGCCTTTAGGATGTTTACAATGCTTGTTGGTTTGTGCGGTGCAGGACAGAAACTTTGGCTGTAGTGCGCGATTTTTAATTTTTTACTGGAACGTCAAACGGTTCTGATCCTCTTTGCACCGACTTTCTATACAAATTATTTTTTTCCTAATTTTGGCAGAATTTTTCAAGTATCATAAGTATGGTGAATGTTCAGATTATTACAGACTGTTCTGTTTTAGACAGATTCTGTTTTGATGCATAGTTTGCTTGTTTTGATGAAACTATCAATTCCTATCAGTGGATTAAGCCATGGAAAAGTTATATTACAGTAGCTATAATGCAAAAAAAAATATGAATTGGTTTGCAACAGTACTTAGAGTAGTCTTTTTCTTTATTATACTAACGGATCTTACCGATTTTTCTGTTGAAGTTTTGTGTGGATGAAGTGTTCGAAGATCGAGAAGGTCTCGATGTGAGGAGAAGAAGGAGAGGCAAGAGCTCAAGCTTGGGGATGCCCAAGGAACTCCAAGTAAATATTCAAGGAGACTCAAGCGTCTAAGCTTGGGGATGCCCCGGAAGGCATCCCCTCTTTCTTCAACAACTATCGGTATGTTTTCGGATTCGTTTCGTTCATGCGATATGTGCAAATCTTGGAGCGTCTTTTGCATTTAGTTTTCACTTTTCTTTTATGCACCATGCTGGTATGAGAAAGTCCTTGGTTGATTTACAGAATGCTCTTTGCACTTCACTTATATCTTTTGAGTATGGCTTTATAGAATGCTTCATGTGCTTCACTTATATCATTTGAAGTTTGGATTGTCTGTTTCTCTTCACATAGAAAACCGCCATTTGTAGAATGCTCTTTTGCTTCACTTATATTTGTTAGAGCGTGGGCATATATTTTGTAGAAAGAATTAAACTCTCTTGCTTCACTTATATCTATTTAGAGAGATCACAGGAACTGGTTATTCACATGGTTAGTCATAAAATCCTACATAAAACTTGTAGATCACTGAATATGATATGTTTGATTCCTTGCAATAGTTTTGCGATATAAAGGTGGTGATATTAGAGTCGTGCTAGTTGAGTAATTGTGAAATTGAGAAATACTTGTGTTGAGGTTTGCAAGTCACGTAGCATGCACGTATGGTGAACCGTTATGTAACGAAGTTGGAGCATGAGGTATTTATTGATTGTCTTCCTTATGAGTGGCGGTCGGGGACGAGCAATGGTATTTTCCTACCAATCTATCCCCTAGGGGCATGCGTAGTAGTACTTTGCTTCGAGGGCTAATAAACTTTTGCAATAAGTATATGATTTCTTTATGACTAATGTGAGTCCATGGATTATACGCACTCTCACCCTTCCATCATTGCTAGCCTCTTCGGTACCGTGCATTACCCTTTCTCACCTCGAGAGTTGGTGCAAACTTCGCCGGTGCATCCAAACCCCGTGATATGATATGCTCTGTCACACATAGGCCTCATTATATCTTCCTAAAAACAGCCACCATACCTACCTATCATGGCATTTCCATAGCCATTCCGAGATATATTGCCATGCAACTTCCATCATCATCATATACATGACTTGAGCATTTATTGTCATATTGTTTTCCATGATCGTAAGATAGCTAGCATGATGTTTTCATGGCTTGTCCTTTTTTGATGTCATTGCTACGCTAGATCATTGCACATCCCGATACACCATCGGAGGCATACATATAGAGTCATATCTTTGTTCTAGTATCGAGTTGTAATATTGAGTTGTAAGTAAATAAAAGTGTGATGATCATCATTATTAGAGCATTGCCCCAGTGAGGAAAGGATAATGGAGACTATGATTCCCCCACAAGTCAGGATGAGACTCCGGATTTTAAAAATAAATAAAAGAGGCCAAAGAAGCCCAAATAAAAAAGAGGCCAAAGAAGCCCACCAGAAGAAAAAAAGGAAAAAGAGAAAATAAAAAAAGAGAAAAAGAGAGAAGGGGCAATGTTACTATCCTTTTACCACACTTGTGCTTCAGAGTAGCACCATGTTCTTCATATAGAGAGTCTCTTGAGTTATCACTTTTCATATACTAGTGGAAATTTTCATTATAGAACTTGGCTTGTATATTCCGATGATGGGCTTCCTCAAATGCCCGAGGTCTTCATGAGCAAGCAAGTTGGATGCACACCCACTTAGTTTCCAGTTTGAGCTTTCATACACTTATAGCTCTTAGTGCATCCGTTGCATGGCAATCCCTACTCCTCACATTGACATCAATTGATGGGCATCTCCATAGCCCGTTGATTAGCCGCGTCAATGTGAGACTTTCCCCTTTTTTGTCTTCTCCACACAACATCCATCATCATATGATATTCCACCTATAGTGCTATGTCCATGGATTGCGCTCATGTATTGCGTGAGGGTTGAAAAGGCTGAAGCGCGTTAAAAAGTATGAACCAATTGCTCGGCTTGTCATCGGGGTTGTGCATGATTTGAACGCTTTGTGTGGTGAAGATGGAGCATAGCCAGACTATCTGATTTTGTAGGGATGAGCTTTCTTTGGCTATGTTTCGATAAGACATAATTGCTTGGTTGGTATGCTTGAAGTATTATTGTCTTAATGTCAAATGATAGACTATTGCTTTGAATCACTCGTGTCTTAATATTCATGCCATGATTACATTACATGATCAAGATGAAGGAAATATGCCCTAGAGGCAATAATAAAAGTTATTATTTATTTCCTTACATCATGATAAATGTTTATTATTCATGCTAGAATTGTATTAACCGGAAACATGATGCATGTGTGAATACATAGACAAACAGAGTGCCACTAGTATGCCTCTACTTGACTAGCTCGTTGATCAAAGATGGTTATGTTTCCTAGCCATAGACATGAGTTGTCATTTGATTAATGGGATCACATCATTAGGAGAATGATGTGATTGACTTGACCCATTCCGTTAGCTTAGCACTTGATCGTTTAGTATGTTGCTAGTGCTTTCTTCATGACTTATACATGTTCCTATGACTATGAGATTATGCAACTCCCGTTTACCGGAGGAACACTTTGTGTGCTATCAAACGTCACAACGTAACTGGGTGATTATAAAGGTGCTCTATAGGTGTCTCCAAAGGTACTTGTTGAGTTAGCGTATTTCGAGATTGGGATTTGTCACTCCGATTGTCGAAGAGGTATCTCTGGGCCCACTCGGTAATGCACATCACTATGAGCCTTGCAAGCATTGTAACTAATGAGTTAGTTGCGGGATGATGTATTACAGAATGAGTAAAGAGACTTGCCGGTAACGAGATTGAACTAGGTATTGAGATACCGACGATCAAATCTCGGGCAAGTAACATACCGATGACAAAGGGAACAACGTATGTTGTTATGCGGTTTGACCGATAAAGATCTTCGTAGAATATGTGGGAGCCAATATGAGCATCCAGGTTCCGCTATTGGTTATTGACCGGAGACATGTCTCGGTCATGTCTACATAGTTCTCGAACCTGTAGGGTCCGCACGCTTAAAGTTCGGTGACGATCGGTATTATGAGTTTATGTGATTTGATGTACCAAAGGTAGTTCGGACTCCCGGATGAGATCGGGGACATGAAGAGGAGTCTCGAAATGGTCGAGACGTAAAGATCGATATATTGGACGACTATATTCAGACATCGGAAAGGTTCCGAGTGATTCAGTTATTTTCGGGGGTATCGGGGAGTTACGGGAATACGAGGAAGAAGTAATGGGCCTCATGGGCCAAGTGGTGGAAGAGAGGAGGCAGGGCGCGCGGCCCCCCTAGCCCAAACCGAATTGGACTAGGGGGCCAGCCCCCCTTTCCTCCTTTTCCTCCCTCTCCTTCCTTCTCCTTCTCCTCCTTCCTTTCCTCCTAGTAAGAGTAGGAGTAGGAAAGGGGAGTCCTACTCCTACTAGGAGGAGGACTCCTCCTCCTGGCGCGCCCTACAGGGGCCGGCCGGCCTCCCCCCTTGCTCCTTTATATACGGGGGCAGGGGGCACCCTAGAACACACAAGTTGATTCGTTGATCTCTCCCAGCCGTGTGCGGTGCCCCCCGCCACCATAATCCACCTCGATCATATCGTACGGTGCTTAGGCGAAGCCCTGCGTCGGTAGCAACATCATCACCGTCACCATGCCGTCGTGCTGATGGAACTCTCCCTCGAAGCTCTGCTGGATCGAAGTTCGTGGGACGTCATCGAGCTGAACGTGTGCTGAACTTGGAGGTGCCGTCCGTTCGGTACTTGGATCGGTCGGATCGTGAAGACGTACGACTACATCAACCGCGTTGTGCTAACGCTTCCGCTTTCGGTCTACGAGGGTACGTGGATACACTCTCCCCTCTCGTATGCATCACCATGATCTTGCGTGTGCGTAGGAAAATTTTGAAATTACTGTGTTCCCCAAAGTGGCATCCGAGCCAGGTTTTATGCGTAGATGTTATATGCACGAGTAGAGCACAAGTGAGTTGTGGGCGATACAAGTCATACTGCTTACCAGCATGCCACACTTTGGTTCGGCGGTATTGTTGGATGAAGCGGCCCGGACCGACATTACGAGTACGCTTACGCGAGACTGGTTTTACCGACGTGCTTTGCACATAGGTGGCTGGCGGGTGTCAGTTTCTCCAACTTTAGTTGAACCGAGTGTGGCTACGCCCGGTCCTTGAGAAGGTTAAAACAGCACTAACTTGATGAACTATCATTGTGGTTTTGATGCGTAGGTAAGAACGGTTCTTGCTCAGCCCGTAGCAGCCACGTAAAACTTGCAACAACAAAGTAGAGGACGTCTAACTTATTTTTGCAGGGCATGTTGTGATGTGATATGGTCAAGGCATGATGCTATATTTATTGTATGAGATGATCATGTTTTGTAACCGAGTTATCGGCAACTGGCAGGAGCCATATGGTTGTCACTTTATTGTATGCAATGCAATCGCCCTGTAATTGCTTTACTTGATCACGAAGCGGTAGCGATAGTCGTAGAAGCAATAGTTGGCGAGACGACAACGATGCTACGATGGAGATCAAGGTGTCGCGCCGGTGATGATGGTGATCATGACGGTGCTTCGGAGATGGAGATCACAAGCACAAGATGATGATGGCCATATCATATCACTTATATTGATTGCATGTGATGTTTATCTTTTATGCATCTTATTTTGCTTAGATCGACGGTAGCATTATAAGATGATCTCTCACTAAATTTTAAGGTATAAGTGTTCTCCCTGAGTATGCACCGTTGCGAAAGTTCTTCGTGCTGAGACACCACGTGATGATTGGGTGTGATAAGCTCTACGTTCAAATACAACGGGTGCAAAACAGTTGCACACGCGGAATACTCAGGTTAAACTTGACAAGCCTAGCATATGCAGATATGGCCTCAGAACACTGAGACCGAAAGGTCGAGCGTGAATCGTAATATGATCAACATAGTGATGTTCACCATTGAAAACTACTCCATCTCACATGATGATCGGACATGGTTTAGTTGATATGGATCACGTGATCACTTAGATGATTAGAGGGATGTCTATCTAAGTGGGAGTTCTTAAGTAATATGATTAATTGAACTTTAATTTATCATGAACTTAGTCCTGGTAGTATTAGCATGTCTATGTTGTAGATCAATAGCTCGCGTTTAGCTCCCCTTTTTATTTTTTATATGTTCCTAGAGAAAAATAAGTTGAAAGATGTTAGTAACAAAGATGCGGACTAGCTCCGTGATCTGAGGATTATCCTCATTGCTGCACAGAAGTATTATGTCCTTGATGCACCGCTAGGTGACAGAACTATTGCAGGAGCAGATGCAGACATTTTGAACGTTTTGACAAAAGCTCGGTATGATAACTACTTGATAGTTTAGTGCACCTTGCTTTACGGCTTAGAACCGGGACTTCAAAAATGTTTTGAACGCCACGGAGCAAATAAGATGTTCCAAGAGTTGAAATTGGTATTTCATACTCATGCCCGTGTCGAGAGGTATGAGACCTCTGAAATTACTTTGCCTACAAGATGGAGGAGAATAGCTCAACCAGTAAGCATGTGCTCAGATTGTCTGAGTACTACAATAACTTGAATCAAGTGGGAGTTAATCTTCCAGATAAGATAGTGATTGACAAAGTTCTCTACTCACTATCACCAAGTTGCTAGAACTTCGTGATGAACTATAATATGCAAGGGATAACAGAAACGATTCCCAAGCTCTTCGTGATGCTGAAATCGACGAAGGTAGAAATCAAGAAAAACATCAAGTGTTGATGGTTAACAAGACCACTAGTTTCAAGAAAAGGGCAAAGGGAAGAAGGGGAACTTCAAGAAGAACGGCAAGCAAGTTGCTGCTCAAGTGAAGAAGCCCAAGTCTGGACCTAAGCCTGAGACTAAGTGCTTCTACTGCAAAGGGACTAGTCACTGGAAGCGGAACTGCCCCAAGTATTTGGCGGATAAGAAAGATGGCAAAATGAACAAAGGTATATTTGATATACATGTTATTGATGTGTATTTTACTAGTGTTTATAGCAACCCCGCGATATTTGATACTAGTTCAATTGCTAAGAGTAGTAACTCGAAACGGGAGTTACAGAATGAACAGAAACTAGTTAAGAGTGAAGTGACGATGTGTGTTGGAAGCAGTTCCAAGATCGATATGATCATCATTGCACACTCCCTATACTTTCGAGATTAGTGTTGAACCTAAATAAATGTCTTTTGGTGTTTGCGTTGAGCATGAATATGATTTAATCATGTTTATTGCAATATGGTTATTCATTTAAATTAAAGAATAATTGTTGTTCTGTTTACATGAATAAAACCTTCTATGGTCATACACCCAATGAAAATGGTTTGTTGGATCTCGATTATAGTGATACACATATTCATAATATTGAAGCTAAAAGATGCAAAGTTAATAATGATAGTGCAACTTATTTGTGGCACTGCCGTTTAGGTCATATTGGTGTAAAGCGCATGAAGAAACTCCATGCTGATGGGTTTTTGGAATCACTTGATGCTTGCGAACCATGCCTCATGGGCAAGATGACTAAGACTCCGTTCTCCGGAACCATGGAGCGAGCAACTGACTTATTGGAAATAATACATACTGATGTATGCGATCCGATGAGTGATGAGGCTCGCAGCGGATATCGTTATTTCTGAACTTCACAGATGATTTGAGCAGATATGGGTATATCTACTTGATGAAACATAAGTCTGAAACATTTGAAAAGTTCAAAGAATTTCAGAGTGAAGGTGAGAATCATCGTAAACAAGAAAATAAAAGTTTCTACGATATGATCGCAGAGGTAAAATACTTGAGTTACGAGTTTGGCCTTCAGTTAAAACAATGTGGAATAGTTTCACAAATTCGGACCACCGGGAACACCACAACATAATGGTGTGTCCGAACGTCATAACCGTACTTTATAAGATATAGTGCAATCTATGATGTTTCTTACCAATCTACCACTATCGTTTTGGGGTTATGCATTAGAGACAGCTGCATTCACGTTAAATAGGGCACCATCTAAATCCGTTGAGACGACACCATATGAACTGTGGTTTGGTAAGAAACCAAAGTTGTCGTTTCTTAAAGTTTGGGGTTGCGATGCTTATGTGAAAAAGTTTCATCTTGATAAGCTCAAACCCAAATCAGAAAAATGTGTCTTCATAGGATACCCAAAGGAGACTGTTGGTACACCTTCTATCACAGATCCGAAGGCAAGACATTCATTGCTAAGAATGGATCCTTTCTAGAGAAGGAGTTTCTCTCGAAAGAAGTGAGTGGGAGGAAAGTAGAAGTTGATGAGGTAACTGTACCTGCTCCCTTATTAGAAAGTAGTTCATCACAGAAATCTGTTCCTGTGACTCCTACACCAATTAGTGAGGAAGCTAATGATGATGATCATGTAACTTCAGATCAAGTTACTACCGAACCTCGTAGGTCAACCAGAGTAAGATCCGCACCAGAGTGGTACGGTAATCCTATTCTGGAGATCATGTTACTTGACCATGACGAACCTACGAACTATGAGGAAGCGATGATGAGCCCAGATTCCGCAAAATGGCTTGAGGCCATGAAATGTGAGATGGGATCCATGTATGAGAACAATGTATGGACTTTGATTGACTTGCCCAATGATCGGCAAGCCATTGAGATTAAATGGATCTTCAAGAGGAAGACGGACGCTGATAGTAGTGTTACTATCTACAAAGCTAGAATTGTCGCAAAAGCTTTTCGACAAGTTCAAGGTGTTGACTACGATGAGAGTTTCTCACTCGTATCTATGCTTAAGTCTGTCCGAATCATGTTAGCAATTGCCGCATTTTATGAAATCTGGCAAATGGATAAACAAAACTACATTCCTTAATGGATTTATAAAAGAAGAGTTGTATATGATGCAACTAGAAGATTTTGTCAATCCTAAAGGTGCTAACAAAATATGTAAGCTCCAGCAATCCATCTATGGACTAGTGCAAGCATCTCGGAGTTGGAATATACGCTTTGATAAGTTGATCAAAGCATATAGTTTTATACAGACTTGCGGTGAAGCCTGTATTTACAAGAAAGTGAGTGGGAGCACTACAGCATTTCTGATAAGTATATGTGAATGACATATTGTTGATCGGAAATAATGTAGAATTATTCTGCAAAGCATAAAGGAGTGTTTGAAAGGAGTTTTTCAAAGAAAGACCTCGGTGAAGCTGCTTACATATTGAGCATCAAGATCTATAGAGATAGATCAAGACGCTTGATAAGTTTTTTCGATGAGTACATACCTTGACAAGATTTTGAAGTAGTTCAAAATGGAACAGTCAAAGAAAGAGTTCTTGCCTGTGTTACAAGGTGTGAAATTGAGTAAGACTCAAAGCCCGACCACGGCAGAAGATAGAAAGAGAATGAAAGTCATTCCCTATGCCTCAGCCATAGGTTCTATAAAGTATGTCATGCTGTGTACCAGATCTATTGTATACCCTACACTAAGTTTGGCAAGGGAGTACAATAGTGATCTGGGAGTAGATCGTTGAACAACGGTCAAAATTATCCTTAGTGGAATAAGGATATGTTTCTCCATTATGGAGGTGACAAAAGGTTTGTCGTAAACGGTTACGTCGATGCAAGCTTTGACACCAATCTGGATGACTCTAAGTCTCGATCTAGATACATATTGAAAGTGGGAGCTATTAGCTAGAGTAGCTCCGTGCAGAGCATTGTAAACATAGAAATTTGCAAAATACTTACGGATCTGAATGTGACAGACCCGTTGACTAAAATTATCTCACAAGCAAAACATGATCACACCTGAGTACTCTTTGGGTGTTAATCACATAGCGATGTGAGTTAGAGAATAGGGTTTAGGGTTTTCCGTGGGGCAAAGCCTCTCCACGTCTTTCTATATATATATATAAATAACAATCAGCATACAATTACATACGTACAGGGTACGTGTACATGACACGCTAGACCTATTTTAACACTCCCCCTCAATCTGAACTTCTACTTTGTACAAGGTTTAGATTGGTACTAAAATGGTCTAGCATCTGTCTGGTGGCTGGTTTAGTAAACACATCAGCTAGCTGATCGTTAGAAGAAATGAATCTGACCTCAAGAGCTCCAGAAGCAACACGCTCACGCACAAAGTGAAAATCAATCTCGATGTGCTTGGTACGTGCATGGAAAACTGGGTTGGCAGTCAGATATGTGGCCCCTAAGTTATCACACCAGAGAACCGGAACACGCTACTGAGACACTCCAAGCTCTTTGAGTAGTGACTCTACCCAGATGGCTTCAGCAGCTCCATTCGCCAAGGCTTTGTACTCGGCCTCTGTGCTCGACCTCGACACTGTTGGTTGTTTCTTCGAACTCCAGGAAATGAGGTTCGGTCCAACGAATATGGCGAAACCTCCAGTCGATCGACGATCATCCGGACAACCTGCCCAATCTACATCAGTGAAGATACTAATGCTAGTAAATACAGCCTTGCAAAATTTCAGCCCTGTGTGCAACGTTCCTTTCACATAGCGTAAAATCCGCTTAACAGCTTCCCAATGAGCATCAGTGGGCTGTGAGAGAAACTGACACACCTTGTTCACTACAAATGAAATATCCGGACGGGTGAGTGTTAAATACTGCAGTCCCCAACAACATTGCGATACCGGAAAGAATCATCGGTACTGAGAGGCCGTCCAGACACTCGTGCAAGCAGCTCGGAAGTAGACAGCGGTGTGGAAGTAGGCTTACAATTCTCCATGCTCACACGGTGTAAAAGATCCAAGGCATACTTCCGTTGAGTCAATGTCACCCCCCTGAATTATAGGACGCTTCCAGACCAAGAAAATACTCCAACGGCCCAAGGTCCTTGATAGGAAAACTGGCGGCGAGGGCATGAACAAGACCATCAACCGCACGTGGAGAAGATCCGGCAATGACAATGTCATCCACATAGACAAGCATATAGATCTGAACATCACGATAGCGGAAGAAAAACAGAGATGTATCTGCTTTTGGAGGAGGCAAAACCCAAAGCGAGAAGACGAGCACTGAGGCGAGCGTACCATGCACAAGGGGACTGCTTGAGTCCATAAAGTGCGCGCTGAAGCTTGCACACATGCGAGGGAAAACGAGCATCCTCGAAACCAGGTGGTTGCTGCATATAGACGTCCTCGGAGAGATACCCATGAAGGAAAGCATTGCTGACATCAATCTACCGAAGACTCCAACCGCGAGAAACAGCCAAGGCAAGAACCAAACGAACGGTGGCCGGCTTGACAACCGGACTGAAGGTATCCCATAGTCAATGCCAAGCTGCTGTGTGAAACCACGGGCGACCAGACGTGCTTTGTACTTATCAACAGAGCCATCTGGATGGTGCTTGGTCTTGAAGATCCATTTGCTCCCAACAACATTGACACCGCGCGGCCGAGGCACAAGAACCCAAGTCTTGTTGTGATGCAGAGCAGTGAGCTCATCAATCATCGCGGTACGCCAGACAGTCTCACGAAGAGCATCACGATGAGAGACAGGCACCGCAAGAAACACACGGGGACGGGGATCATAGCGGATAGTCCCATCAGTAGGAACAAGAGCACGGCGAGTATGATCGCGGGTGCGGGTAACCATGGTGTGTGCAGGAGCAGCTGGGGGCGTCGTGGTCGAGGGAGCTGGACTTCCCTCGACAGAGGGCGACACAAGCTGCGGTGGCGATGGCGGAGCAGCATCCTCGAGTACCGGGGCGGGGGACACCACGTCACCGCGCGGCAAGGAGGCCGCGGAGGGGCCGAGCGAAGCGGCTGGGTCCATGGACGGGCCGGTCGAGCCGGGCGAGGCGGTAGCCGATGGACCAGCCAGGCCGGGCGAGGCGACGACCGAGCCGGGCGACGCGGGAGCCGAGCGGGGAGACGTGCATGTCCCATGCACGTCGATCGCCAAGGAGGGCTGCGCGACGGCCACGTGGGGGCGGCGGGCAGAGGGTGTGCATGCGCCATGCACGTTGAGCGCCGGAGAGGGCGGAGCCGAAGAATCCTGCACATAAGCAACAGGGCCTGGGACAGGCGTGTCAGTAGACAAATAGGACAAGTCGTATTTGCGCATATGGTCACCCGTAGCCAGTTCAGTGGGAGGAAAAGAGAGAACATCAGCCAAAGAAGAGACATCGACAGTGACCCCAGGAGTGGCATAGGGAAAAACAGACTCGTCGAAAACAACATCACGGGAGATGTAGATACGTCCCGTGGAACGATCAAGACACTTGTATCCCTTATGCCTCGGACTATAGCCCAAGAAAACACACATGGTGGATCGGAAAGCAAGTTTGTGTGCATTATATTTGCGCAAACTAGGCCAGCAGGCGCACCCAAAAGTGCGAAGAAACTTATAATCGGGGTGCACCTTAAGGAGACGATATATGGGTGTATCTTGTTGAAGAACAGGTGTAGGCATGCGATTAATGAGATAGCATGCCATAAGGAATGCCTCATCCCAAAAACGCAATGGGAGAGAAGAATGAGCCAGCAAAGCAAGGCCTGTTTCAACAAGATGACAGTGTTTGCGTTCAGCAATGCCGTTCTGCTGAGACGTGTGCGGGCAAGACACACGATGAGAGATGCCAGTGCGTTGGAAATAACGATGCAACCGGTGATACTCACCACCCCAGTCGGACTGAACAGCTATGATTTTAGTGTGGAGAAGATGCTCAACATGAGCCTGAAAGGCATAAAATACTTGCCCAATGTCAGACTTATGCTTAAGGAGATAAATCCAAGAGAAGCAAGAGTAATCGTCAACAAAGCTCACATAATATTTATAACCTCCAGAAGAAGCAATAGCTGGCCCCCAAACATCAGAATGAATTAACTCAAGAGGCATAGTGGAAACATGATGTGATAAATGATAAGGCAATTGTTGACTTTTAGCACGCTGACAAGCATCACACACGGAAGTCTGACGTTCAGAAGAACACACTAAATCATTATTCCTAACAATGTTGTGAACAATATTATTCGAGGTATGACCGAGACGCTGGTGCCACTGGGACGGGGTGGTCTTGACGCTGAGGGACACTTGGCGGGTGGAGGATGACGACGCGCGACCGAACGGGATGGGGTAGAGTCCACCATGACATCTACCGTGAAGAAGGATTTTCTTCGTGGCCGTGTCCTTGACAAGGAAAAAGAAACGATGAAATTCCACAAAAACATCATTATCAAGGACGAGACGATAAATGGAGAGAAGATGTTGATGAATGTGTGGTAGACGAAGAATATTGCGTAAATGAAGGGATGAACCGGGTATAGTGGAATGACCAATATGCGAAATAGACAAACCTGCACCATTTGCCACTTGCACTTGATCCTTCCCGCCGTAGCGCTCATGGAAGTGCAGACGATCAAGATCATTCGTCAGGTGGTCCGTCGCACCGGTGTCCAGAATCCAGTGCGGCGGCTCATGGGAGGAGGATGTGGACGCGGAGTTGGCGGCGCGGTGGTCATGATCATAGCGGTTGCGATAGTCGCCGGCCTCATGACCCCAATTCTTGACGCCAGCGGCGGTTGCGACCACCCCCGTTGCCACCTCCGTTTCCTCCTCCATTGCGGCTATTGCCGCCGTTGTTGTTTATACGACCAGAGGGGTTGCCCTGGCTGTTGCCATAGCCGCCCGAGCTGGGCGGGATGGAACCGGCGGAGGGGCGGCCACCGCTCGGGCGGCCAGAATCGGAGGCTCGGCCGGAAGTGTTGTTGTAGACCGGCCGAGACGCGGCGTTGGTGGAGGACTGCCAATCCTCGTGCTCGGACTACTGCTGCTGAAGGGCCTCGTAGTGGAGAACGCTGGAGTAGAACACGGGGAACGTGATTGGCACGCCCGCGAAGTTCATGGAGGCGGCGATGGGGTTGAACGCCGAGCCGAGCCCGGTCAGCATGTAGTCGATGATCTCATCATCGTGAAGAGGAGAGCCGGCGGCGGCCATCAAGTCAGCGAGGGCCTTGACCTTCTGCATATACTCGCCGCGGGACGATCTCCCTTGCGCAGCGCCTGAATCTGGCGCCGGAGGTTGCGCACGCCGGCGCTGTTCTTGGCGGCTAACATGGTGTGCACGGCCGCCCAGGCGGCAGCGGCCGACCTGCAGCCAATGAGCTGCATGGAGATCTCCACGCTCATCGAACCGAGGAGATGCCCGAGAACCTTCTGATCCAGCGTCCACCATTGCTCGTAGTCGGGGTTGGACACGGTGCGGGCGGCCTCGCCGGTGCCTGTCGTCACGGTCGGCGCCGGCGCGGTGGCCGAGCCATCGAGGAAGCCGTGGAGGCGAACTCCGGCGAAGTTGGGGAGGGCAAGAGCCCTCCAGAGCATGAAGTTGCTGCGGTCAAGCGAGACCGCGATGGGCGGAAGGACGGGGGTGGGAGCCGTCGCGGCGGGTGGGGCGATGACGGGGGCGATCGGGACGAGCGCGGAGGGGGTGGTGAGCGTGAGCGCAGAGGAAGGGGTCATCGTGGGTGCCGGCGCGGTGGACATCGCGGAGGCCGCGAGGAATCTGCGGCGGCGGGAGGAGAGGCGGTGGCGGCTAGGGTAGGCTCGGATACCAAGTTAGAGAATAGGGTTTAGGGTTTTCCGTGGGGCAAAGCCTCTCCACGTCTTTCTATATATATATATATATATATATATATATATATATATATATATATATATATATATATATATATATATATAACAATCAGCATACAGTTACATACATACAGGGTACGTGTACATGACACGCTAGACCTATTTTAACAATGTGAACTAGATTATTGACTCTAGTAAACCCTTTGGGTGTTGGTCACATGTCGATGTGAACTATGGGTGTTAACCACATAAAGATGTGAACCATTGATGTTAAATCACATGGCGATGTGAACTAGATTATTGACTCTAGTGCAAGTGGGAGACTGAAGGAAATATGCCCTAGAGGCAATAATAAAAGTTATTATTTATTTCCTTATATCATGATAAATGTTTATTATTCATGCTAGAATTGTATTAACCGGAAACATGATACATGTGTGAATACATAGACAAACACAGTGTCACTAGTATGCCTCTACTTGACTAGCTCGTTGATCAAAGATGGTTATGTTTCCTAGCCATAGACATGAGTTGTCATTTGATTAATGGGATCACATCATTAGGAGAATGATGTGATTGATTTGACCCATTCTGTTAGCTTAGCACTTGATCGTTTAGTATGTTGCTATTGCTTTCTTCATGACTTATACATGTTCCTATGACTATGAGATTATGCAACTCCCGTTTATCGGAGGAACACTTTGTGTGCTATCAAATGTCACAACGTAACTGGGTGATTATAAAGGTGCTCTACAGGTGTCTCCAAAGGTACTTGTTGAGTTGGCGTATTTCGAGATTGAGATTTGTCATTCCGATTGTCGGAGAGGTATCTCTGGGCCCACTCGGTAATGCACATCACTATAAGCCTTGCAAGCATTATAACTAATGAGTTAGTTGCGGGATGATGTATTACAGAACGAGTAAAGAGACTTGCCGGTAACGAGATTGAACTAGGTATTGAGATACCGACGATCAAATCTCGGGCAAGTAACATACCGATGACAAAGGGAACAACGTATGTTGTTATGCGGTTTGACCGATAAAGATCTTCGTAGAATATGTGGGAGCCAATATAAGCATCCAGGTTCCGCTATTGGTTATTGACCGGAGACATGTCTCGGTCATGTCCACATAGTTCTCGAACCCGTAGGGTCCGCACGCTTAAAGTTCAATGATGATCGCATGAGTTTATGTGATTTGATGTACCAAAGGTAGTTCGGAGTTCCGGATGAGATCGGGGACATGACGAGGAGTCTCAAAATGGTCGAGACGTAAAGATCGATATATTGGACGACTATATTCGGACATCGGAAAGGTTCCGAGTGATTCGGGTATTTTCGGGGGTACCGGGGAGTTACGGGAATACGAGGAAGAAGTAATGGGCCTCATGGGCCGAATGGTGGAAGAGAGGAGGCAGGGCGCGCGGCCCCCCTAGACCAAACCGAATTGGACTAGGGGGCAGCCCCCCTTTCCTCCTTTTCCTCCCTCTCCTTCCTTCTCCTTCTCCTCCTTCCTTTCCTTCTCCTAGTAGGAGTAGGAAAGGGGAGTCCTCCTACTAGGAGGAGGACTCCTCCTGGCGCGCCCTACAGGGGCCGGCCGGCCTCCCCCCTTGCTCCTTTATATACGGGGGCAGGGGGCACCCTAGAACACACAAGTTGATCTGTAGATCTTCCAGCCGTGTGCAGTGCCCCCCTCCACCATAATCCACCTCGATCATATCGTAGCGGTGCTTAGGCGAAGCCCTGCGTCAGTAGCAACATCATCACCGTCATCACGCCGTCGCGCTGACGGAACTCTCCCTCGAAGCTCTGCTGGATCGGAGTTCGTGGGACGTCATCGAGCTGAACGTGTGCTAAACTCGGAGGTGCCGTGTGTTCGGTACTTGGATCGGTCGGATCGTGAAGACGTACGACTACATCAACCGTGTTGTGCTAACGCTTCCGCTTTCGGTCTACCAGGGTACGTGGACACACTCTCCCCTCTCGTTGCTATGCATCACCATGATCTTGCGTGTGCGTAGGAAATTTTTGAAATTACTGCGTTCCCCAACACAAGATTATGCTAGGTAGCATTCCACATCAAAAATTATCTTTTTTATCATTTACCTACTTGAGGACGAGTAGGAATTAAGCTTGGGGATGCTGATACGTCTCCGTCGTATCTATAATTTTTTATTGTTCCATGCCAATATTATACAACTTCCATATACTTTTGGCAACTTTTTATACTATTTTTGGGACTAACATATTGATCCAGTGCCCAGTGCCAGTTCCTGTTTGTTGCATGTTTTATGTTTCGCAGAAACCCCATATCAAACAAAATCCAAATGGGATAAAAACGGACGGAGAATATTTTTGGAATATTTGGAAAATATGGGAAGAAGAATCAACGCGAGACGGTGCCCGAGGTGGCCACGAGGCAGGGGGGCGCGCCTGCCCCCCTGGGTGCGCCCCTGACCCTCGTGGGCCCCTCGTAAGGCGGTTGCTGCTCTTCTTTGGCCGCAAGAAAGCTAATTTTCGGAAAAAAATTCTTGGCGAAGGTTTCAATCCAATCGGAGTTACGAATCTCCGGATATATAAGAAGTGGCGAAAGGGCAGAATAACAGAACGCGGAAACAGAGAGAGACAGAGAGACAGATCCAATCTCGGAGGGGCTCTCGCCCCTCCCATGCCATGGAGGCCAAGGACCAGAGGGGAAACCCTTCTCCCATCCAGGGAGGAGGTCAAGGAAGAAGAAGAAGGGGGCCCCTCTCCCCCTCTCTTCCGGTGGCGCCGGAACGCTGCCGTGGCCACCATCGTCATCACCACGATCTTCACCAATACCTCCGCCATCTTCACCAACATCTCCATCACCTTCCCCCCTCTGTCTACAGTGGTCCACTCTCCCGCAACCCGCTGTACCCTCTACTTGAACATGGTGCTTTATGCTTCATATTATTATCCAATGATGTGTTGCCATCCTATGATGTCTGAGTAGATTTTCGTGGTCCTATCGGTGGTTGATGAATTGCTATGATTGATTTAATTTGCTTGTGGTTATGTTGCTGTCCTTTGGTGCCCATCATATGATCGCGCGCGTGGATCACACCATAGGGTTAGTTGTATGTTGATAGGACTATGTATTGGAGGGCAAGAGTGACAGAAGTTTCAACCTAGCATAGAAATTGATGCATACGGGATTGAAGGGGGACCAATATATCTTAATGCTATGGTTGGGTTTTACCTTAATGAACGTTAGTAGTTGCGGATGCTTGCTAATAGTTCCAATCATAAGTGCATAGAATTCCAAGTCAGGGATGACATGCTAGCAGTGGCCTCTCCCACATAAAACTTGCTTTCGGTCTAGTAAAGTAGTCAATTGCTTAGGGAAAATTTCACAACTCCTACCACCACTTTTCCACACTCGCTATATTTACTTTATTGTGTTTTTATCTAAACAGCCCCTAGTTTTTATTTACGTGCTCTTTATTATCTTGCAAACCTATCCAACAACACCTACAAAGTACTTCTAGTTTCATACTTGTTCTAGGTAAAGCAAACGCTAAGCGTGTGCAGAGTTGTATCGGTGGTCGATAGAACTTGAAGGAATATATGTTCTACCTTTAGCTCCTCATTGGGCTCGACACTCTTACTTATCGAAAGAGGCTACAATTGATCCCCTATACTTGTGGGTTATCAATGTTATGTATGTATATGCGTTTGTGGGTGATGCTGGTGTTGCACGTGGCCAAAAGCCACCACAACCTCAAAGGGTGCATGCGGATCCTCGCGACACTACTTCTCCGCTGATGCCACCTTGTGATGCCCCCTCTAGCTTGCGGCTGCTTCTCCGTTGTCACCGACACCATGATGGCGAACCATTTGTAGTAGCACGCTGATGAGCCGTTACTTTCAATCATGGGGGGTTGTACGACCGGGCCTAGTCCTACGGGAGTCCGTATTTTGTTCTAGACTACGGGAGGCTAAGGCTAGTTTACTATTTTGGCCACCATTTCTTCATACAAACTCCGATTTTGACATTATTCGGCTCGTTGGATTCGTATGAACGACGTCGATGCACATATGGTGCTGGAACTTCAATTTTGTCAATTTGGAAATGTCCAAACATCAAACGCTCTAACATTATAAACGCTCTATTGGGTGATAATCCCCAAGTGCAAGGAATCATCATAGCAATTTCCAAAGGTGGAAGTGGTAAGTATGGAGTGTCGAACCCACAAGGAGCTAAAGGTAAGATCAATATTCTCTCAAGCCCTATCTGCCACTGATACGACTCTACGTACACCGAACGTTTGCTTCCAACTAGCAACGAGAAATAAAACTATGTTGTGGGTATGAAGAGGATAACTTTGTATGATATCGGAGAGCTAAAATATAAAAGTAGGAGATGTTATCATAAAGTTAGAATATATTACTAAATATTATAAATGCGAGTGTGGAATAATGGTGGATCAGTGTGCGGAATTGTCCTAGGCAATCGTTAACAAGACCGGTAATCACTATTGTAGTTTCATATGAGGGAGAGGCATAAGCTAACATACTTTCTCTACTTGGATCATATGCACTTATGATTGGAACTCTAGCAAGCATCCACAACTACTAAAGATCATTAAGGTAAAACTCAACCATAGCATTAAAGCATCAAGTCCTCTTTATCCCCATACGCAACAACCCCCTTACTCGGGTTTGTGTTTCAGTCACTCACCAACCCACTATAAGCGAATCATGAACGTATTGCAACACCCTACAGCGGGAACCCCTCACGCTTGCGTGACACGGAGGGCACCATAGGACAGCATCAAAGTAAAACATACAACTCATACCAATCTAGATCATCAATCAACCCAAAGACAAAAGATATCTACTCAAAACATCATAGGATGGCAACACATCATTGGATCATAATATGTGGCATAAAGCACCATGTTCAAGTAGGGATTACAACGGGGTGCGGGAGAGTGGACCGCGTAAAAGAGATGAGGATGGTGATGTTGATGAAGACGATCACCACGGCGATGATTCCCCTCTCAATGGCACTCCGGTGCCACCAAGAGAGAGGAGGAGAGGTTCTCCCCCTTGTGCTTCCTCCTCCATGGCCTTCCCCCTAGATGGGGAAAGGTTCTCCCTCTGATCCTTGGACTTCATGGCGATGATGGCCTCTCCGGGATACTCCTCCATGGCCACCGGTGATGAAGGCCCCCTCCGGCAGGGTGCCGGAGAGGGCCTAGATTGATTTCTCGTGGCTACAGAGGCTTCTGGCGGCGGAACTCCCGATCTAAGTTAATTTTCCGAGGTTTCTGTATTTATAGGAATTTTTGGCGTCGGTCTCACGTCAAGGAGGTGCCCGAGGTGTCCACGAGGCAGGCCCACGCGCCGGGGGGCGCCCCCACCCTCGTGGACGCCCCGGGACTCTCCTGGCCCAACTCTTTTACTCCTGGGTCTTCTTTTGGTCCATAAAAAATCGTCAAAATTGGCACGTCAACTGGACTCCGTTTGATATTCCTTTTCTGTAAAACTCAAAAACAAGGAGAAAACAAAAACTGGCACTGGGCTCTAGGTTAATAGGTTAGTCCCAAAAATCATATAAAATAGCATATAAATGCATATAAAACATCTAAGATTGATAATATAATAGCATGAAGACTTCATAAATTATAGATACGTTGGAGACGTATCATTGGGCCCGAATATGATGCCTGGAACTTTTCTGGTTTGACCCCGACTTTGTCCTTCTTGATGTGCTAAGTATGTGAACATGCCAATACACCTACAAAAGACCAGAAAACAAAGAAAACTATTAAAAACTAAAAGTTGTGCAATGAACTTGAAAAATTAGTAAAGATCGGAACTATGCATTGTGGACATGAAAATGCGCCAGATGGATATGATATGCGATATTTTGGCATTAAGATCGATACTCTAAAAGGTGTGCAAAAATTCACTCATCAACTTCCTCAAGCTTAAACCTTGCTAGTCCTCAAGCAAGAAGGTTGATAAACGGAAGTTATACATCTAGCTCATCAGTAAATATTGTTGCCCGTAGGTGTCTCCTTGTTTTCTCCGCAAGCTATAAGCAAGATAGAGCATAATTTTATAAGACAATACACACTTAGTTAGGTGATGTAATTTGATATATATCCATACCACTAGAACTTCAACAAAAAATTATATGCCTTGTGTCAAAGTTTAATCTAGCATGAAAATAAATACTTGGATCCTCCTACTTAATAGCTTATCCATTTGTCTTTGTTTTCTCTTTAAAAGTTAAGTACTCACATACTTGTACTAATAAGATTACTAGATAGGCTTCCACACCTTTAGCGAACCGATTGCTAAGCGAAAGAATAAAATCTCATGTGAAAAAACATCCGGGATTCGATCGAACAAGTTGCGAGGGGCTCTCGAAATGTTTAAATATTTTTTAAGACTTGTTGCTTTCTCTTTGTCTTTAATAATCATGATGTCCCTTTCGTTTCCTAACATGATTGTAGGCATGCATGCTTAATCACCGATATCAAAATCATGTATCATTTCACTTGTGACGTGAAAAGTAAGCATGCTTTTCAAAGTGCTAACTCCAAAGTGAAAATGAAGCACAGTTAAAGTTTTCAAGGTTTAAGAGTCTCTCCCCTGGGTCTTAAAACTTCATGCACACAAAACTTAACATGAAAACTTGTGAGATATGTTAGTATAAATCAGATCCAAAACTTTAACATTCTCTACTGCAGCAAATCATCAAGATTATAATTTAACATTAAACACAAAACTTCTACACATTTTTAATACTTCCACCACCTAATAGAAATATTAAAGGAGCAGACATAAGCAAATAATGCAATGATAATAATATGTCAAAAGAGAACAACCTGTAAAAGCAAGAATAATTTTTTGTACTTATGTAGCTCCAAAAATTCTACAATATTACCACATAACATATAACTTATAAATGCTTATTGTGTCAAAATTTTAGATTTTGAATATTCAAGACATAACATAAAACTTTCTGTTCTTACACGCAACTCATAAACTTGTAAATTGAGCATGGTAGAGGCTGAACTTGGCACTTTATTGAAAGAAAATATACAAAACACAATTATTACAGTAGCATTAATCATGTAGACACACAAAGGGAAAGAAAAATGTTTGCCTCCCAACAAGCGTCTTTCTTTAACGTCTTTTTAGCTAGGCATAAAGGAAAATTCACGTTTTCTCATCAATAGCTTCCAAGGAGTAGGTAGCTCTACAATAGATTTATAGGGTAATTTGATTTTCTTCCTTGAAAAGTGTTCCATACCCTTTCCTCGTAGGGAATTGGAATTTAATATTAGCTTCCTTTATGTCAATGACAACACCTAAATTCTAAAGAAAAGTCTTCCCAATATAATAGGACATGAAGTTTTGCCTTCTATGCCCACAATAATAAAATAAACGGGTCATAATTTCTATTAGCAATTATAGAAATATCATTTATTCTACCGAAAGGTTTCTTAATAGAAAAATCAACAAGATGCAAACTTAAAGAACATTCAGTCATAGGCTTTAAACCAAGCACATCATTTAAAGCTTTTGCCCGGTTTTCCGTAATTAACTAGGCAATTCTCTTCTGCTTAATTAATAGATGAGGCAATCTTTGCCTCTGTTTCGAAAAAAATATAAAGTTTTTGGCGTAGTGGAAACACTACCTCCTAAATCACATAAAGCATTATACTCATAATTATTAATAGTGATTTTAATAATAGGGGTCCCCAACCATCTTCTAATTTTCTAGGTGTAGAAACTTTTTGTTCAAGTTTATCTTCCCTACCTTTTACAACAACTTCAACAATATGTTGGGTAAAATATTTATTCTATTTTCGCACATTAGGAGAATTGAAAATGGTGTGCAAGACTTTAGTAACTTTAGTAAGAGAGCAACCATCATAATTAAAAACATAACTGTCAATAACAGTGAGATAAATACTACCTAGAGTTTTGACCTCTCCAAATTCACTTCTATTATTATTGACACAAGATTGATCTCTCTCCAAACTTGTGGGATCTTTTCTACTTAAAGTTGACTCTCTTCAAAACCCACTTTCTTTATTAACATAAGTAATGCCTCTAAGCAAATTATAAATTTCATCCACCAAAGGGGGTTCGGTACTACCTAAAGTATTTTCTCTTCAACACCTCCATTCTCGTAAATTTCAGCACATGTAGTCTCTCTTTCCCGTCTAGCTCTAAGCATGGCAATCATTCTATCAGTACTATCAAGAACATCTTGGATAACTTTAAGAGATTCATGCATTTCATCTTTTAGCGAAGCTTTAATCTTAAGTGTTTTGACATCATAAATTAAAGCATCATGTTTAAGCATCCCACCGGTCGAGCTGGAGTCCTCAGTCGTGGCGCTTCAGTCGACGACCCTAGGAGCGACCTTGTCCTCTTCGGGTGGAACGACACTGCCACTGTCGTCGCTATTCGCTGTGCACGAGGGATTCCATGAGCTAATTGGCCACGACGACGAACATCTCGCCAAGCGACTCCCATCGGTGACCTTGGCGTCGCCTACGGCACTCCCGGTCATGGGTACGCCTACTCTGCCCATTTCCTCCTCTGTCCTCGCTGCCATAGGCCAACCCCTACCATCTATAAACTTCCCCATCTTCACGGCGACAACCCATAACTCTGGAAAACACTACGTTAGCAATATTTCAAATGTTCACAGTGCACGAATCCTATTGGGTGCCTATGGTTGTTCTAAATTTTTCGGGACCCGCTGTTATCTGGCTTCAGTTAGTTCAGAAGCGCATAGTGGGCATGAGTTTGGAATTTTTTACTTACATCTCTGTTCTGCATTCGATTTGGGCGGTCCATGACGGGCCAGACACATGTGTAACGGGCCGACACGCTAAGACCGGGCCAGTTTGGCAGGTTTGCACCTCAAGAAAAAAAACGTAGCGCTTGCCTTCGGAGAGAAGCTTTCCATCACGCGAAACCCCCTCTCCCAGAAGCGGCCCCCCTCCTTTCCCTCCCCTAAATTTTCTGCCGCCGCCGCCGCCGCGGCCTCCAGCGCGGCCTCCCCCGACTCTCCGCGATCACCTGCGACGACGACGACGACGACCAGTTCATGGTCGCTGGCCGGAGGATAAGGAGCACGGAGCCACATTGACCATGGCGAGAGACAACAAGCTGGCCAGGGCGAGTCAAACCTAGGCACGGTTTCGGAGCCTCTCATGGCCGAGCCCGCGCCACCTGCGCTCCTCCCCCTCATGAGGCGCAGCATCTGCTTCGAGGGCTCCTCCCGGAGAGGACTACTCCGGCTGCCTGCCAACGGAAGGACCTGCTCGGCCTCTTCCCCTGGAGCAAGAAGAAGGCCTCTTCTTCCGCTTCGGACCCCCACTAGGTGACTTGTCTTCTCATTTCCTGGCCAATTTCGTAGTCGCTGCTCTTCAGTTGGTCTATTTGAACAGAATCGGTGACATTTTGTGAACAAAAGAAATGACCGTTTCTTTCTTCAGTGGCTAGATCGTTTCATGGTTATTCTTCTATAATTGTACTAGGTAAGCGCCCGTCCGTTTCAAACGAGCACTATATATTTTAGTGGTTCAGTATCAATCATGATAAAATTTGAATTTCAAACACATGATTTTGTCGGTGGCATGTGTCCCAATAGATAACATATATAACCAACATCATATTAGAGTAAACAGTACGAAGTTTCTGGTTGAAGACCATAGATCAGACAAGGATATTGGTAACTGGTACCATATGCGTCGGGTGCTGAGTATGGATAAATAGGCGAATCGGCCAGTTAATCAGCCGATAAATCAGTTAATCGGCTATTTGGTAACCCACCGAGTAGCGATTAACCGACCAAGATGCTGATTAACTGGCCTATATTTTGTAACAAAATCATGAAGAAATTGCACAAATAAGAGAACTTCCTCGGTTAAAGAATGAATACACGCTAGACATACTTTGAAAGGAAGAAATATTGAATGTAATGATTCACAAAACCTGCAAATAAATGTAGCAAGCAAGCACATGCAGAAGATCGATTGTCATGCATAATTGCCAAAGATGCATATGTAGTAGTAGCAGAACAAATAACCTTTCTAGAGAGAAAAAAATGGCATCCTTTGGAAATGGAGTGCCCACACAACCTCCCAGTTGACATGTCCCCATTTGTCAATGGGTGTGCGACACTGTTTTCTTCTCCTATACGTCGTGGTGCTTTTCGGTGGCGGGGAGTATATAGTTTTGATCCACGACAATGGTAAAACCATATAAAATTAAGCCAACATTATAGATCTTGCAATTGAAACTTGTAAGTAATGTACCAAGCAGTGCTTGCTCAATGTCAGTACTAATCAGCATGGCCTATTTAGACGGTGAATTACTGTTAAATACCATAATATTGCAGTGCTTAGTGCCTGTTTGTACACATGTATGATGAATATCTATACGCAGAAGAAAACCTTGGTACCTGGGTCAGCAGGAACAAAGAGGAAAGCCATGTCGAACTTGTCATGCAACGCACATGCACTTGCATACCGGCTCCCAGGCGTGCACAAAGAAGGGACTGAAGCATACAAATAAAACTGACGCACATTAAGGAACTGGATAAGCATTCCTAAAAAGCACATGTTCAGAATGTACATAATTACGTCACGGGGTTTAGGAATGTCTGACCAGTTGGTTGTGATGGTGGGCCTTTTGTCAATTCCTAGAATGAGGCGAGAGATGACGGAAACATCTCCGTCCGCAAGCTTGATTGGTAGATCATCATCAGGCATAGTATTTAATGCACGGCTCTTTGTAGGCGATCATGCGATAGAGGCTGTCGACGTGGTGTTCATAGAGCTTGACCTCGTTTACCCAGTCTGGAGGCTCCTGGACGTGGTGGTGTGCATGGTATGGTGTGAAAAGGGAAGTTAGTTGGTATTAATATATTTGTGTGACCATTAACTGAAACAGAAGTAAGATGGTAAAACAGAGATGTGGCGGCGTTGCCTATAAGATAGGTACATAACTTCAATTTGCTTCTAGAGTAGTAGTTGAATATATAGTGTGGATCTTCACGTGGAAATCTCTATCTCTTCTCTACTACTTAAAAAAGAGTAAGGTTCCTTTTCCTGTCAACTGACCATGTTCTGCCTCCCCCCTTTGTCCGCCCTCCTCCCGCACTTGATTTTTTTTCCGCCCCTCACCACTCGCACCTGCAGAAAAAACCGAATGCAACAAGAATGTGAACCGTCAAGGAAACGACCAAAAGCCCCAGCCTCGTCCGCTTCCTTGCCTGCCCCTATTGTTCTTCTGAGTCCCCCCCGCACCACCATGTCCGAATCAAGCGGGTACCCCGCTGCAATTAAAACTCTGCTGCAAGATTTGCTGACGAGTCTTGGTGCGGTGGCCTTCTGCTGGGATTGCAATGCCACGTAGTTTGCTTGGTCTATCTAACTCAGTGATCCTTCCATGCGTCTCCATCTGAACTTTTTGAGCTTTACCAAATATTTTTTCTATATAAACTGATTTACCCCAGCTGGCATATTTGATGTATGTCACGGTCTTCCTTTTCTTGTTGCAGTCCCTCTTCAAGGGTGAAATTAATTCCTTTCTCAGCAAATTGTGCCTTTTAGTCATCCGACCAGGACTATGAACTCAAAATTTTATAGCATCAATACATTTAAACAGAGACCCATATTTTCGGCATACATGCATCCTTCTAATAGAGATTTTTTCGTTGATGGGAGCCTTTGTGTTTATATCCTCTCAGGACATGAAGCGGGAGATGCATCATCTATAGATATACTAAAAGGTAGTTGTGGGGTCTGATTGTGCCAAAAGCTCAAGTAGACAAATACCATAATATATCATGTTGCTTTGAGAGTGAAATTATTCAGATGATTTTACTTTGCAGGGGGATCAAGACCTTCTGGTCTTTTGACTAATGATGCCTACTACCAGGTACTGCTAAAGTGCTAATAGCACATTGATTGTATTATTTGTATAGCTCACTTTGGTGTTAGCCAGACCGATTTTTGAAAATATTTTTTGGCTGGTTCACACAGGTTATAGAAGTCAAAGTTTAAGACTGTACAGGAAGAGATTTATTCATGCATAATTTCTAACTCTCGTCTTCTAAGGATAAATGGAACTTCTATCTAGCCTCTATCTTAAAACTATTAGACCTTATCAACATAGCAACATGCAAAGTTTCAATTGAAATGTGGACAAGGTATTTTAAGTATTCAGGGGAACCTGTGACATATCTTACATGTCTTTCCATGTGATTCACATGACAAGTGCAGGCAAATGTGCAGATTAATCATTCTTAAATTTTGAGAAGTATTTTCCACTGCAGCTGGATAAGGGTGCCGTGCCATTGCTTTTTTCTGACGGCCATGTTCTCAGCCACTGCAACCATCAGTGGGCATAGTAGTACAAGGTTTGGTCTCCATGGCAACACATGGGCACTTTCCTGACACATATTTGAATTAAAATTGACGAAAGCTCACTCACATTTTTGGGCCATCTCCCTATAAATTATGCCCCCATTGCAATACATGGGCAATTACCCAGCAGGATACAAAGTACATGTTCTTATGTGTTGTTTCAAATTTTAACAGTAGAGGTTGTCTTGTAGAGTATCCGGTGAAGCTATATTGCATTGAAGTTGTATCCCATATAATACCAGCGATGAGATCATAAATAAATCCTCTCATTAGGGATGCAGTAACAGGACACTTTGGGTTGTAGAATAGCAGGTGAAGATATAATGCACTGAACTTATATGACATATAATTATTACATTCATCAATAGGGAAACATGGTGCGCTCGCTCGCGTATGACACGTCGGATTTTTTACTGTGCTGATTGGAAACACTGTTTTCTTATTGCGAGAAACACTCCCTTCACGAAAATAGCGATCGAGAAAAGAGGAAACTTCCTCACGAAGGCACAGATTCCTGTTTCTCCCACGCCGCCTCGACGACCATGGAGGCGACTCGGCGCTCCCACCATCCAGATCGAACCAACTGGGAGGAGGAGAACCACCACCGCCTTCTTGCTGCTCGTCTCCACTGCGCCTCATCTGCGCTGCGTGGTAACCGAGATGCGGCCGCCCCGTGCTCTGTCGGTTCCCATGCACTCTCTCCCAGGTCTCTCTCTCGATCTGAGAGGAAATCAGACTCTGACTCCGCCTCGATCACCTCCTCCCTCATCTCAATCACTTCTAGCCACACAGAGGGACGACCCAAGGGGAAGTAGGGGTCATCGCCGAAGAAGTCAGGGAGGAGCGTATGCTAGCTAGGGAGGCGGCTCGGACCAGATCGACCATGGTGATGGCATCGCTGACTCCCTACTGGGTATTATCAGCATGAATACTATTTACACAGTTTGTTCTTTTGTTTAGTTTGACCGTCTTTGAAGTAATTGACATGTATACTGCTGCAAAATGAATCTGTGATGTTTAAATCAACTTTAAAAACCTGCCAGGTTGGATATATCTTTGTCGGATATTTTTATACCATTGTTTTTCTTCTGTTCATTTGTTGGGTTGGGCCAAGACCAGTGGGTTCATTTCTAGGGGCTATCGTATTTGTCTTGCTACCGACTGTAGATGCGATCACTAATTCTCATTGACTGTAGTTGTAGTTTTAGAAGTAGGATGGCTAGCAGTCATCATATATTGGCTAAGTTGCATTTGTGTTGGGTACAACAAGATGAAGATCAAGAGAATCCCGATGAAAAGCATCATGCTGATTCTGATGTGGAAATAGATGATGCCAAGCCTTTGGAGGAATCTGAAAGGTGTTCTTTTCATTTGGTTCCTTGGTCGTTCAAGTGTTTATTTATAGCAATACCATGTGTTCTGATGCCTGCCATTTTCTGTGGTAGGAGAAGCAATACTCAGAGTGCGAGAGTTAAGCAGTATTGGATAGATCACATTTCAGGGATAACATGGATTTATTTTGCTCTTCCTACTTTTGTTAGATAGGCCACATTCTTTTTCTTTCACTCATGCCTTTGTTGGTGACGGTGCTGTTGTGTAAATTCAACATTGATGTTTAGTGGTATGACATGGTTTACACAAGCTGAAATTTCGATCCCTTGGGATGTTGCAGGTGCTGACAATCTAATGCCAACGGAACTGGCCCTTAAAATTGCAACCAAGATGAGTTACTTGCTGAGATTCAGAAATTAGTTCCCTTCCTGCAAGTTCTTCCATTTTGTAACCCGACTTTTAAACCAAGGTTTGTTTCCTTCTTCTTCTTTTTTATTTTTGAATTACATTGATCCTATTTGTTTATGTAATTCTCAATAGCTGCACCTATATTAACCCTCTATTAACTAAAAAACTCCACCGTACAATTTCTATCGCTTTATTGATTTCTTTTCAATGAAATGAAATTGGGGGGCGAAGGCTCCTCAATTAAGAAAAAAAATGGCCCGTGGAAAAATAAGGAGATCCGTAAAACTTATGTGTCGGGGGTTAGACCCCGGGCAGGCAATGAAACCCGGATCCTTTCAAAAAAATCAGGGCTGGTGACGCCCCACAATCCAGTACAGCCCTGGCCGGCTTCCCAGCGCAACCCGGCCAGGCGCCGTGACTCGGCCAGCCGGATGGCCCATGCCGGCTGGTCCCAAGAAGCCAACCTTCGTCGACAAGTGTGCATCGCCACGGTACTCTCCCATTTATGCCGGCCCCGGCGGGCGTGGCTGTCGTGCCGACCAAGCCACAACAAGGGGCGGGCGGCGTCTCGGAGGCACATCCCTGTAGCAAGACGGCGCTGCCGTCCCATGACGTGCGGCACGACGTGCCTACAGTCCCCAGCAGTCGGCCGTACCCGTGCCCGGTGGGCCCGGTACGGCCCACACCCGACGGACCCACTGCCGGCTCCTCGACGCTGATATCCCGGGCCCCGCGCTCATGTATCTTTACCATTGTAACCCTGGGGGGCCAGCCTATAAGACCCCCGGCACCCCTCCATGCAAAGGGGTTAAGCAATCACGAGTTAGCTCTTCAGCCACGCTCACACATCCACCCACTCGAAGGAGTAGCCTATGCACTGGCCTACCTTCCTCCCTCCCCAAAACAGCTCTAGGAGCAAGCTTGTACCATCTTTATATAAACCACACTCGGCAAGACTAGGGATGTTATCTCTCCGGAGAGCCCCGAACCCGGGTCTTGTGTCTCACGCTCGCTCGTACCAACCTCGCCTCTGGAGCCCATCGGAGGCGTCTTGCCTACTCCTCTCTTTAGCCATCCCGTGGCATCTGCCGTGAGCTCACCACGACAGTTGGCGCCCATTGTGAGGCAGCTTGAGGTCCCGGCCTGAGACACGTTCCAGACGGGGCCCTCCACCGACTTTAGCGAGCACATCATGCACTGCGTGGTCCCTGCGCCTGGCGCGGCGCCGGCCGGCTTCGCCAGCCCGCTCATCGCCCCCTTCGACGCGCTGCACATTTCTGACGCGCCCGACACTGACGAGTACCCAAGCGAGGTGCTCGACGTCACCGACTCCCCCATCCCCGATGGCTGGGCCTCTGCACCGGCTCGTTGGGCCGCTAGCTGGTTCAGGTTCAGGCTGGATACCAGGACATGACGAAACGCAACGCCAAGTCCGCGCTGGCACGAGCCGCGGAGACGCGCCATGCGTGGAGCCCCGCCGGCCCGGCCTCCAGCCAGTGTGCCAGCCACGTAAAGGTGTTGGGTGCAACCGCACCCGGCCAGAGGGCCGCCGCCATGCCCAACCCGACATCAGAAGAGCCTTGCCGTCTGCGTGTCTATGGCCTTCAGGCGGGCCTCGGCGGCGTGCATGATCTCCGGAAAACTCCAGGCGGCGTGTGGGTCAGCTCCGGCACCCGCATCCGCCTGAGTCGACCGGTGGGCGAGCACGGCTTCGTCCGCCGTGTCCTGCGTCTCCGGGAAGTACTCTGGCGAGCGTACAAGGGAAGCAGTCAGCCATATAAAAACTCGGCCGGCTTGTAACCCGGCACGACACGTGAAGAAGTACTTACTGGCGAAGACCTTGTCCAGGTGTTGCGCGTCGCATAACATACCGTGCCGCTCCATGTCTCCGACGCAGCCGCGGGCTTCGAGCGCCTTCTCAAGCTCGGCGCGCTTGTCAATGGCCGCCTTTAGCTCGTCGTCCTTGGCGGCGGCCGCCTTCTCGTGCTCGTCCTTCAGACGGACGAGGACGAGCTTCGCCTGGTGGGCCTTCGCCGCCTTGGCGGCCTCCGCCTTCAGCCGCTCTACCTCGGCTTGGAGCTGGCACTTGTCACCTGCCAGTTGGCCATGTTGCTGGCCGGCTTCGGCAAGCCGGACTTGGAGCTCCGGCACCCCGGCCGCGAGAGAAAAATTCAAGTCAGATGCCGGGAAAAAGAGAAAAATGCATTAAGATTCGATCCAACTATTTCATAGTTGGCCCGAATCTCGGAGGCTACACCTAGTGGGTGCGCTCGCGCGTCCCCACTGAAAGCATGCAGACGTACCTTCGGCAAGACGGAGCGCTTCCTCCTTGGAGGCAAGCTGCGCCGTGACCTGGCGGTGCTTCTCCAGGAGCCGGTTGTGGATGCCAACCCGGAGGTCGTCCAGGTGCTGCAGGAAAGCAAGAATTAGCGAAGGCCACAAAAATACATTAAGATTCGACCCAACTATTTCATAGTTGGCCCGAACCTCGGGGACTACACCCAGTGGGTGCGCTAGCGCGCCCCCACTGACCAGCTGCAAAGGAAGACCAAGAGAAAAACTTACCACCACGGAGAGCTCCAGCTCGCTCTGGACGAAGGCTTGAAGCCGGCTCTCGCGCCCACGGAGATGCTGGCGCATGGCGTCCATCGCCGCCTCCTCCTTTGCGCGTGGCCCGACCACGGCCTCGCTGGCTCCGGCTTGGGGCTCCCGCTGGCTCCTCCGCGGCCGGCGTCGACCCCGGCGCTTCGGCCGGCGTCGCCTGCGGCGCTCTTTCCGCGGTGGATTCACCCGCCTCTCCGCCTCCTTCGACCTCCACCTGCTCGACCACGTCGGTTTGGGGCGGGGTGTCATCATCGATCTCCACGACCTCCCGGTTGTCAACCGCCATCTCCGCCCGTTTGTCCGGGTTGCGCCCCGCATCCACCGGGGGCTCGAAGACGGTCTCGCCCGGCGTCGTGCCCTCCGGCATCTCCGGCCAGGCCTGTTCCGTGGCCATCTGGTCCGCGGGGGTCTGCCCCCTCGCTTCGGCAGCCCTCGCCCATGCCCGGGCCGAGGCCTCCTACGCCGCTTGGGCGGTCGCCGCCTCCGCCTCAAGGGCCTTGTTCCGGTCCCTCCAGGCATAGCGTTCTGTGTCCTCCGGGTCCAGGCCAAGGTCCTCCTCTGGCGGTTCCTCCACCCGGTTGATGACGCTGCTCCGGGTCCTCCGGAACGAGAACTCACCCTCGCAGTCGGTCAGCACGGTGCTGGTGGTCGAGCGACCAGAAAAGGGTCTCTTGACCTAAAAAAAGTGTCCTTTTCTCGATACATAACATTGTATAAGTCAACCCAAAGACCCAGCGAGTTCAGCGCCCGGTGTACTACCTGAGCGAGGTGCTCTCCGCCTCCAAGCAGAACTACCCCCACTACCAGAAGATGTGCTATGGCGTGTACTTCACCACCAAGAAGCTGAGACAGTACTTTAAAGAACATGTCATCACCGTGGTCAGCACGGTTCCTATCGGCGAGATCATGGGGTGCCGGGATGCCGCCGGCCGGGTAGCCAAGTGGGCTATCAAGCTCGCAAGTCATACCATCCTCTACGAGCCCCGCACCACCATCAAGTCCCAGGCGACTTCCTCGTCGACTGGACGAAGACCCAGTACCTGCCGTCGCCACCCGACTCGACGCACTGGCGCATGCTCCTCGACGACTCCAAGATGCGGTCTGGCTTGGGGCCCGGCATCGTGCTGTCCTCGCCCAAGGGCGTCAGGCCGCGGTACGCGTTGCAGATCCACTTCGCCGCCTCCAACAACGTCGCCGGATATGAAGCGCTCGTGCATGGCCTCCGGCTAGCCAAAGAACTCGGCATCCAGCGCGTCCTCTGCTACGGCGACTCAGATCTGGTGGTGTAGCAGGCTTCCGGTGAGTGGGACGCGTGTGACGCCAACATGGCTAGCTACCGCTTCTTGGTGCAGCAGCTTTCCGGCAACTTCGAAGGCTGTGAGTTCCTCCACGTGCCGCGCGCGGAGAACGAATCTGCCAACGCTCTGGCCAAGATCGGCTCTTCCCGACAAGCCATCCCGTCCGGCGTCTCCCTTGAGCACCTGCGCAAGCCGTCCATCAAGCCGTCTTCGGATTCCGAATCCATCTTCATCCCGGACGACCCCGCGGCTACCCCGCCCAACCCCGAAGATCCCGGCCAAGTCCCGGGGGCTGCCCTCCCCAACCCGGGGGCTGCTGATCCTGGCCCGGGAACTGCTGAACCCGGCTCGGGGGCTGCTGATCCCGGCTCGGGGGCTGCTGATCCCGGCCCAGGGGCTGCCGGCTCCGGCTCGGGGGCCGCCATCCCGGATACCGCCCCGGTGGCCGTCTTCACTATGGTAACGACTCCGTCTTGGGCCCAGCCAATCCTGGCTTTCCTAGAGGATGGGGTGCTCCCCATGGACGAAACCGAGGCCCGACAAGTGCAGCGCCGTGCGTCCGCCTACAACATCATCAACAATGAGCTCGTCAAGCGTAGCGCGACCGGCGTATTTCAGCGCTGCGTCGAGCAAGACAATGGCATAGAGATCCTCCTCGACATGCACCAGGGAGAGTGCGGGCACCACGCCGCCTCCAGGTCTCTGGTGGCCAAGGCTTCTACTGGTCCACGGCCCTCAAGGACACCCAGTCGCTGGTCCTCAAGTGCGAAGGCTGCCAGCGCTGCAGCAAACGCAGCCACCAGCCGGCTTCAGCCCTGCAAACCATCCCGATCACCTGGCCCTTTGCAGTCTGGGGACTCGATATGGTGGGACCCTTCAAGATCGCTCGAGGCGGCATGACGCACTTGCTGGTGGCAGTCAACAAGTTCACCAAGTGGATCGAGGCGTGGCCGATCAAGAAACTGAATGTGCCGACGGCCGTCCGGTTCATTGAGGACATCGCGGTTCGCTACGGCGTCTCGCACAGCATCATCACGGACAACGGCACCAACTTCGCCAAGGGAGCACTGGCGCAGTACTGCTCCGTCTCCGACATCCGGCTTGACTTGGCCTTCTTCGCTCATCCTCAGTCCAACGGCCAGGTCGAGCGGGCCAACGGCCAGCTCTTGTCCAGCATCAAGCCGCGAGTCGTCGAGCCTCTCGTCCGATCACCCGGCAGCTGGCTTGACGAGCTGCCCACCGTCCTCTGGAGTCTCCGGACGATGCCAAACCGGTCGACCGGGTTCACCCCGTTCTTCCTCGTCTATGGAGCAGAAGCCATCATCCCGACCGACATCGAGTTCGACTCGCCACGAGCCACAATGTATACAGAAGCACAAGCCAGAGAAGCCCGCGAAGACGGCGTCAACCTGTTAGAGGAGGTGCGCCTATTGGCCCTCAGCCGACCGGCCATCTACCAGCAAAGCCTGAGGCACTACCACAGCAAGAAGATCAAGCCCCTCGCATTCCGCGAGGGCGACCTCGTACTCCGGCTCGTCCAGCAGCAAGCCGGCCAGCACAAGTTGGCCTCCCCGTGGGAGGGCCCCTTCATTGTCAGCAAAGCCTTGTGTGATCGCAACGCCTACTACCTCATCGACGCACGCAAGCAGAACAAGCGCAAGAGAGACACCGCCGACGGAAAAACAAGCCGGCCTTGGAATGTAGAGCTCCTCCGCCCATTTTACAGTTAGCTGTATGCACGTATGTATCGCTACCTTTTGATGTTCAATGAAAGACAGCAGGACCCCCGAACGACACTCGGGGGCTACCTTTTCCTACCAAATTATTGTGTCTCGTTCACCCTTATGATTTCTCGCCCTCCACCCCCGGGTCGGTTCATCCTCTCGTACACCCTTATGATTTCTCGCCCTCCACCGCCGGGTCGGTTCATCCGGCTCGGGGGCTGGCCGGCTTGACCGCATCCCGTCTCCTTAGTCCTTCTCAACGTGTCCGAGTCGCCGAGGCCCCTCCCCTTCGCCCTAAGCCACAGTCCGGCTTCGGCTGTTCGGCCGGCAAGAACCACGGGCTAAAGCGTTGGCACGCAGAGACCCTCTAAGCCGGAACGGCCGGATCGGGCAATCCGGCACCATCGCACCAAGTTGCCGCACGACCGGCTGCGCGCCAGCCGGCTTCGTCGTCTGCCGCCAGCCGGCCCAGTGGGTGTTTCACTAGTGCTCAACGTTTGAAAAAGTCTAAGTACTGTGCACTCCTTCCGAAGGCCGCACTCCTTGTCACAGACCGGAACCTGGTAGTTCGACTCGCAGGGGGATGCCCAAAGAAAAAGCAAGCAGGAAAAAGCCTAAGAATGGAAAGCACAAGCGCAAACACTTGCGAAAATATTTACATTACAAAAATAAAGGCCCACGGCCGGAGTACATTACATTCACATTACACCCCTAGTGGGTGGACTTGTCGGTTAACAAAATTCAACAAAGGTAAAGAGCAGAACGACTTCAAGAAGCGGCCGCGTCAGGTTGCGCGACCGCCGGCTCCTCCACGGTGACCCCTGGGTTCGCCGAGGCGCCGGTGTCGTCCAGCCCGACCTCGTCATCCGCGTAAGCACCCGACTCCTCGGAGCTGCCTGCCAGGTCATCGAGCGCCAGGCCAAAGTTGTCGGGCGGCACCTCTGCGCCGTCCTCCGTCCGTTCCACCTGGAACTCATCATGCGCGGCGAACAAGGCGAGGTAGCTGCCCCGCGCGGCAATCTGGCCCGCCCCCGCCTCCAGCTGGGCCTCTGCACCGGCTCACTAGGATACCAGGACATGACGAAGCGCAGCGCCAAGTCTGTGCCAACATGAGTCGCGGAGACGCGCCACGTGTGGAGCCGCGCTGGCCCGGCGTCTCGGAGGTGCATCCCTGTAGCAAGACGGCGCTGCCGTCCCATGACGTGCGGCAAGACGTGCCTACAGTACCCAACAGTCGGCCGTACCCGCGCCCGGCGGGCCCGGTACGGCCCGCACCCGACGGACCCGACGAGACCCGGCGACCCCCCACTGCCGGCTCCTAGACGCTGACATCCCGGGTCCCGCGCCCATGTATCTTTACCATTGTAACCCCGGGGGGCCAGCCTATAAGACCCCCCGGTACCCCTCCATGCAAAGGGGTTAAGCAATCACGAGTTAGCTCTTCAGCCACGCTCACACATCCACCCACTCGGAGAAGGAGCAGCCTATGCACTGGCCTACCTTCCTCCCTCCCCAAAACAGCTCTAAGAGCAAGCTTGTACCATCTTCATATAAACCACACTCGGCAGGACTAGGGGTGTTACCTCTCCGGAGAGCCCCGAACCTGGGTACGTCTTGCGTCTCACGCTCGCCCATACCAACCTCGCATTTGGAGCCCACCGGAGGCCTCTTGCCTGTTCCTCTCTTTAGTCATCCCATGGCATCTGCCGTGAGCTCACCTCGACATTATGTCCAAGGAAGGTTTAGTGTACAATGTTTCTTGTGATATCGTGACATTGCTTCTTGCACTGCAGCGAAACCCAAAGCAGACCTTTGAAGGTTCAAACACTATGTATTTCGCCATTACAGTTACAAGGGGTTAGCTATAGTCGGTATTTATGTTTTAGAAGTGATTCCGGTGGCTACAGTAAATGAATGTGTGTGAAAACAGTGTGATATGAAAAGTTGTGCTAAGCAAAATTACCTTTTACATGTGGTTTAATTTCAAATTTTCGTTTATTGTAATTTCTAAGCATTCAGCTATCCTTCCATACATCATTTTGTATAAACCCCTTAGTGCTGTTTTCCAGCTGCCATTCATTCACCGTCCGGGACGTCGTCGTGCAGGCTCATCCTGCTGCTGCTCCCCCTCGTGCTGACTCTGCACGTCCCTAGGTACAAAAAATCTTCAACCTGCCTCCCCACCCCTAGCCTTGAACCACACCATCCTAGATATACAACTATTTGTTTGTTTTCTATTGTGATGTCTAATAGATCCATGGGTTAGGATAAACACATATGGATTATGGCATTGTGCTCCCTGCCTTTTCTAGTTTATTTCCATGTAATAGGATGAACACCCACAGCTATATTGCCATCTATTCATGAAGCATGATCATTTGGTTAGAAGTATAAATTTATGCAATCAGCACACGACTCAACCTATTTGTTTTACAACCTCAGGTTCACATTAGTTGCTTCTCTTCACGGTGATTCAACTTTATCGGTGTCCCTTTCAGCTCGATGGTCATGAATCAAATGTCAGATTGTCTTTGATGGGTAAGTTTCAGCTACATACACAACATTGCACACTCAGAGTTTGAGCGGTGCTAATAGAACTGTTGAGCGCTCGATCTGATGCTTTACATAATCAACATAATCAAAGCATTGAAATTCTTGTTATAATGCTTTAAAATATGAATGCCTTCAAAAAAAATTATCGTGCCTTTGCTACTTTGTATCCCCTGTTGGTTTGTGGTTACATAATTCCTGGAGCTGTAAGTTTTGCACAATCATAAGGCCTTTAGAATGCTAAAAGCTTCAGGCCTTTGCTTCGGTACTTTCGCTGAACTGCACTTCTGTAAAATATATCAACCGGAGCTTACTCTTAGATATTTAATTTAAGTTAAATTTGCTCTGAGTGATTAAGGATATTGGGCCTCTACAAGAAAAGTAAGAATCTGAATTCCTAAGTAATTATAACAACTCAAGTGTGATCTTCTTGTTGCTTAACCATTTTTTGTTGGTATTTAGGGAAATTTGCACATCAAGTATTTGATCTGGGAAATGCAATTAAATGCATAGGATGCTTTTAATCTTCAAAATATATAGGCATGCATGATCCACTTTCCGAGATGGATGGGATTGCTGGCACTGGAAGTGGGTGAGGAAGACATGGCTCGGTTTTAAGTGTCATCGCGTTCTGTTGGTTGGACCTTTACTTAACAAACTGAGCATTATCTTCAATTTGTTGACAAAGTTATAGGTACATTCTCCAATCCTTAGTGTTCCAAAATTGTATAACTGTTTAGGCTTTAGATTTGTGTCCTTGCCATCTGGTCCATGGCTAACTTGATGTTCTGCCACTGTCACTGTCGATGAATGACTGGCGGGTAATTCTATGGCGTGAAGGCAAGCCTGAACATGTGGCCGGTGGAGATTTCTTCAACCAGGTAGTTCAATCTGTCCCAGATTAGGGTCCTCATCGTTTGACAACGACCTCAACACCATGGAAGCCAGGTGGCAGGTACTACACAATTACACATGCTCTGCTCACCCTCTCTACCGATGACTGATGGAACTTTCCCTAAAGCCGGTGCATTTTTTGAAATCTCTTGCATTACGTGAACAGCTGATCACATCAGTTCTGGCATAAGTGTATTCTGAAGAATTCTTTTTTTAGGATCCATCTTATATTAGTACATTTTGTTATCATGTGACACATGTAAGTCTAGCAGTATGGTTCATGTTGTGAACTATCTTCCAGCTTCTTGTTATACTCGATTTGTATGTTTGGTGCTGAACTGTGGACCATTTGCTTTGACCAGTCCCTTTTTTCATATATCATAAAATATAAATTTCATTATTATCTGAATACATTACTAGTGAGTTTGATGGTTACTAAATGATCCCTTCTTTCACTTTTAGTTAATGTCTGTCCCCAAAGACGGAGTTACAAATCTACATGAGGGGCCGTGGGTTTGTAGAATTCAAAAGTGACGAAGGTGCAGATTATGTAAGTTTGTTTGTGTTGGTGTGAAGGCAGTTTATTTTACCTTCATTTATCTCATCCAAAATTACGGTTAGCCTCCTCTGTTTACCCTAAAAATTTTGGTTCCGTCTATATATATCACTCGACTTATGGCCTTCTCCTGATTATTGCTTTTCACCATTCTCATAGGTGCCATGCAGAACTACACATTTCATTGCTTGTGTTATCCTGTAAGAAAATGAGATGTAACCAGCAAAGCCTTTCAAACATGTGCTGCAAGAGGCATAAAAAACAAGGCACAGCTTCTCGCTCAGCTTGTTTATTTTCTATTGACTGTTTTTGTATCGGTTTCATTATTTGTTCTAGAATCTGCAGCTCAACTCAGTTTATATATGATTTTACTCCCAAAAAGAATTTGATTATGTTTGCTCTTTCAGCTTTAGGCAAATCTATGCCTTGATTATGAATTTAAACATGTTGTTTTCATGACTCTTGAGTCTGCCACTCCGTCTACCACTGGGATCACACCAATTGCTAATTAGCCGATGAATATATAAATTCCTGGATCTAATATGTCATCTGCTGCTGTGAGAATACAAACATTGAGGTGGGGGTGGAGATGCGGGTCATCAGGAGACGGGAGGCACTGCAGTCGACGCAGAGCACCGGCAATGGCGCCGTTGTCCTCGCACGATTCGTCAGATCCAACCTTGCGCGCCCGTGCCAGCTTTTGATGGGGCCGTCACTGCAGGGATGCCCATGCTCACCGACCACTAGCGCTCCATTGCGGTGCTCAGCCTCTGCAACTGCAGCCCAATGGTGAGTCCATCGGGCATTCATTCCTCTTTGAATCGCACACATTCGAATTCGTTGTCGTTTTTCCATGTATGCATGATTAGTGTAGAATCCTGGTAGGGCTCCTTGATCGGAAGTGCCATCGCGGGTGTGGGATTTGTGTAAAAGCTCATCTGATCGCTGTGTTTGGATGGTTGCTTTGCATTGGTCAACTTTTGGTTGTAGAGATTCTGATTGGGTTTAACCTTGGGCACGGGTGTATAGCTTGGCACCATGTTACTGTGCTTTGTGGTGGACACACTTGCTGCAGGCTACGCAATCACAATGCCCAGCGCCAGTCGCCGGAAGCCCTCCTTTGTCAGCTGATTCCGTTCTTATTTGTGGGCATACTTACTATATCTGAATTTTGAGCCGCGCATGTTGAAAATTTTGAGGTTACTATACTGCAGAGGAGCCATGCATCTTGAGGTTATTAAAGGGAACCACATCTGAATTTTTCGGCTGCATGTTTCAGGGTTATGTACTAGAAAGGATGAAACAAAAGGAGTCTGTTTATTTTAGTTTTCAAGGAGAAATATTGCAGTTATTGCGTGTATATCCAAAGCACAAAATGTCTCCTTGCATCCTTGGACAATTCTTTCTGATTTTGTGTGTATGTTTTTGCAGAGTTTGGTAATGCAAGAAGACGCATGTCTTCAATAGTGGACGTAATGCACCAAAGGAAATACAGTATATAATGTTTGGATTGACAGGTACAAATAATTTAACTTACAACTAAGGAGTTTGTACCATGTTTGGGGAATGCAATACTAACCTCACAGTATTCATCTGAGCAAATGTGAATAAAATTTGGAATAGCAAAATTCTTCAGAGGAATGTGGCTATTTGTCAATTTGTCTGAGCAGATTGGAAAGGAGTTGGTTTATATTTTTATGATTTGCAACCTCTGTTCCGCTGCACTGTTTAGCAGGTGTGCATGATGTTTAATATGCGGTTTTGGTAGTTTTCCTTTCTTTTACTCGAATCCTTGGTGGACTGTTCTCACTAGGAACCATGAGGCTTTTTATTTATTTTTCAAGACAACCATTCAATCCCAGCTCCCTTTTTTTGGTTTATGAAATGAAATAGGTATGTCTGGGTAGTATAGGATAAACGGCTGGGTTATATACACTAATTCTGATTATGACAAAAGATTAGGTGATCCTCAAATAAAAGAAGGACGAACTATAGTAGTGGTTCGTCCAATAACTAGATCGTTAACAAATATAACTCCGTTCAGAAGTAATTACTTCTCAGTATGATATGAGGTCATCAGTACATACAGCATACTAACGGCCAGAAGAATATGTCAACAAGCGAAACCGATTATTGAAGGGAACCAATTCTTGAAAAGTTCGCTGCGTCTGTCCCAGTCTCTGTCATTATCGAGGTACACTCACACCAGTTTCTGCAAGGCAGCAGGGAGATAATAAACTTCAGTTGTCGTGCAGCAATAATCTACATAAATCCCTGAGCACACCGGGTGAGGTGCTACAACCAAAACACAAAAGAAGAAAAATTGGCGGCAAGAAATTTGATAATCCCCTAATGTAAAATCAAGTTACCAAATGCAACAACAAACACAATATAGAGTATGGAACAACAACAATCACAATTTGAGTATGGAACTCTGGAGTTTCTTGGGTAACAAAACAATCATGAGATGGTACAAGAAAATATAATTGCTCCATGAATTGGAAATCTAAAATTCATTTTATCCAACAGACTGATACTTATGCTATAGGAGTACAATTTTTTTTCTTGATTGCCCGATATATTCTGAAATTCGGTTGAGCAACAGAGTTCATCAAAACAAAGCATTGTGCATTGGTGCTAAACATAATTGAGATACACATGGAATTAGGTGGCAAACAAGGGCCGAACAGGTTCACGTGGCACCGGCCGAAGCACCGATCCATGACGGCCTTCGTGTTTGCATGCCTGCTAGCCGCCGAGGTGGAGGACCATGCAGAAGTTGGTGAGTTTGATGAACCAGCAGCCGAAGGCGCATTCATCATATGGAATGTTTCAATACTTTGTTAAGGTTGTCATGATCTTTTCTAATTCTCCTATAAAAACAAGTATAGAAAAGCTAGCTCACCTTGCTAATTTCACTTCTCATCTTCTCCTGACTTTGTTATATTCTTATTCCTGATACTTACATCTTGACTAAAGGTTTGAACATGTTCTTTCTTCCAGGTTGTTCCCACTGTATTCTCATTCCTCTCCAATTATGTTGTGGCTGTCCCTTGTGTGCACAAGCATACCCATGTGTGTAGACGGACATATATTTGTGTGATTTGAACAATTTTCAAGATGTTCTTTGTGATATAACATTTCAGAAGTAATAAGAGTGTTTGGTTCGCTCTCGCTTTTTGCGCCAAGGGCGCAAGTATGTTAAATATGGAAGAATTAGGCAGGTGAATTAGTTACAGTAGCATCAACCATCAATTATACAACAAGTGTTGAGACCTGACATGTTGCAGTCGCATCAGTACACAGAGCAATTACAAGAATCAGTGAACAGTCGTTGCATGTTTCATTATAGATCAATCAAAACTTATTTCAGTGATGAAGAACAACACATGGATCAAGCTCCAACCACAAGGACACAGTATGCAAAAGTCAAATAGTATCTGACACTTTTCATGCATAACATATTATGAGAAGTTCATTCCCCTCAAAAAAAATTATGACAAGTTCATGATTTTTCTGTAACGAACAAGTGAACTTCAGCAGAAAAGAATGATACCCAGTCATAGCATTGCGACTTACAGACACCAAAATGATCCTTGCTGCACTGTCCTACAGCCATCTCAACTCTATCGCGACACAATGGCAATGTGTTGGGGTTCTATATAAATCAGTCAAATCACATAATAAATTTCGTTCGATATGAGTTTTATAGATGCCCAAATCTTGAATGCCAATAGGGACGAGCCACAAACAACACATGGCGACGAATTTTTAAGATGCAGATGGTAGAACAAGATTAATCATCAGCCGCAACTAGGAAACCATACCCAATTCCCCCAACACGTGGTCCAAATCAAATACCAGTAAACTAAACACAAATGCACAAGCAAAGAGTTGTACAACAGTTATACTAGGCGTCGAATTTAAAAAGCAAGGCCAACACATACCGTAGGTTCAACATAAGATGTATATATCAGTATCAATATATAATAAACATGGACGAGTGAATAAGGCAGATGGGTATCAGTATCAATATATAACCAACTAATTTAGCTGCATACAAACTTGTATAGACGGCTAGATTCAGCATCATATATAATCCCCAAGTTCTTCGGAGTAACGGGCGATCCCGTCGGCACTGCTGGTGATGTAGAAGCGGCTGAAATCGGCGCCAACGGTCCTAGGCCGAACCCGGGGCGCTGGGGCGCCGGGGGGTGCCAGGGCGAGCGGTTTTGGCGCGAAAGCGCCGTGGGCCCGCCGAGTCAGCGGCACGCGCCTCGTCTTTCCTGGAACGCCTCGTTTTCCGCAGGGAATCAATGGCAAAGCTGCCGCCGGTCAGCCTTGCCATTGATTCCTCACGGGCGGGCGGGCGCGGCGACGCCTTCCCTTCTGCCATGCGTTCACACGGCCTGGGGCTATAAAACCCGAGGCTTCCCCTCGCCGCTGGCCACACCAGCCCGAGCCGCCGAGCCCAAACCAGCCGCCGTCCCACCCGTCCGCCGCCGAGCTCTGCCGTCTCCCCTTCCCTCCCCTTCCCCTTTCCTCCTCTCCATGGCCGAGCGCTTCCCCGGCGACGCCGTGGCGGCCAACGGCTTCAGCCGCCGCTCGCTCCAGGAGGGGGAGGCGTGGCTGCTGATCGAGGCCAACATCCCGGCACCGCCGGACATGCGCGCGCGGGCCAACGGGGTGGAAGCTCAGCAACGGGGGCATCCCAATCCCCCCGTTGCCCGACGCCGACGCGCGCCCCGGCATCTTCGCAGCCGAGGTCGACCGCGTGCGTTCGTCCCTGACGGACGGGCAGCGCGCCCTCCCCCAGTACGCCGCCGACAACCGCGTGGCGTGGGCGGACGACTTCCAGCGCCGGCAGGCGCAACGGCTGGCGTCCACCAACGGGGCGCCGGTGCTGGGCGGCCTCAAGAACAGTGACGGCCGCCGCGTCTAGTGGGGCGTCCCCGGCCGCACACTCCACGAGGTGCTGGCGTACCTCGAGGGCGGCAACGACCCGCCGCTCGCATACCCTGTCGCCGCGGCCGCGGACGCCACCACCCCCCCTCGCCGGAGCGCCGGGCCATGGGCGCCCAGGAGGTTCGGCGCCTCCTCTTCCTCCTCGTCCTCCCGCTCCTCCTCCCACTCTTCCGGCTCGCCGGCGCTGTTTCGCATCAAGGCCGAGCCCGCCGCGGAGACGCCGCTCGGCCGGCGCACCCGCAGCGCCGGCATCGTCATCAACGAGGGTGGCAGACGCGCCCCCTCCTTGGCTCCTCCGCGCTCCGTAGAGCCAAAGATGGAGCCGGGGCTCGCCGCCGTCAAGACGGAGCCCAGACTCGCCGGTGGCGTCCAGGAGGAGGAGCTCGACGACGACGCGGCCCTGAAGTGGGCGCGGGATGACTGGGCGCAGACGGAGCTGCAGCGCTAGCGCCTCGCCTTCGAAGCTCGGCGCCGGGGTCGAGACGAGGGAGGCGTGGTCGTCCTCGACGACAGTGACGACGACGACGTGCCGCCGCCCCCGTTCCGCCCTGGAGACGCCGGGCAGGGGTCCAGCAGGGGCGGCCGCGCCATCAAGAAGGAGGAGGCCGCCGCCGACGAGGAGGACGACGGCGACATAGGCGACTTCGTCGTGTTCAGCGACTTCTTCGTCCCTTAGTTATTTTTTTTAAATAACTTGTGTAAACGCCGAACATGTCCAATATTTATGTTGAGTTTGCCGAATTTTAGCCGAACTTTGCCAAATTTTGTTTTTTTCAAAATAAAAACCCGCGCCTGGGGGGCGATCCTGGGGCGAGCGACTGGAAACCCGCTCACCCCACGCCGATTTTAGCGCCGGCTCGCTCCCAGGGGGCGCTTAAAATCGCCGCATGAGGAGCCAACGGCTGGAGATGCTCTAAGCCAAGCGAGGGGCTCCACGAAGAAACCACGCAACACTGAAGCACGAAGCACCAAAGGCGGGAGAGTCAACAGGACCGCCCACCAGCCAGCTGAGGAAAGTCGTCAGCATGTTCGAAAGGAATCGGACAACCGAGAAGAGCGCAATCAGGACCTGCGATACTATTGTGCCGCCACAGATTGAAGGGCGACATGCAACCGAGGCCTCCCCAGAACTTCCCAAAAGTTGTTGAAGTACCAAAAAATCGAGGATCACCACTAGCACAGTACACAGAGCAACTATAAGAACTAATCCTTCTGTCCCAAAATATAAGAACGTTTTTTACACTATGCTAGATTAATCGAAACCTTATCCAGTCATGAAGAACAACACATGGATCAAACTCCAACCAAGTATTCAAAAGTTCAGTAAATATGACATATTTCATACATAGCATATATATATATATATATATATATATATATATATATATATATATATATATCAGTCAAATCACATGTAATAAATTTTGTTTTCTTTAATTACAACCGGCTCACCCGCAATAAAAATAAAATTACAACCGGCAATACAAATCATGAGTTTTACATATGCCCAAATACAGATGCAGATGGTAGATAGAAGATTAATCTTCGACCGCGACTAGGAAATCATACCCAATTCCCCTAAAACGTGGTCCAGATCAAATAACAGTAAACCAAACACACATGCACAAGCAGAGAGTTGTACAATAGTTATATTAGGCGTCGAATTTACCAGAGCCAGGCGAACACATACCATAGGTTCAACATAAGATGGATCACACTATCAACATAATAAGCATGGACAGGTGAATAAGGCAGATGGGCACAACGAGCTAATAAGAAACCAACCAACTTTGCTGCATACAAGCTTGAATAGATGGGACAGATACGATGTTGAACGGCTAGGTTCAGCAGCATCATATAAAATCCCCAAGTTCTTCGGAATAACGGAGGATCCCGTCCTCGCTGCTGGCGAAGCGGAAGCGGCTGAAGTCAATCTTGTTCCACTCTTCCCTCAGCTCCTCCCAAAATTTGCCCCTGTTGTCATAGAAGTCTTCGTCAACCTCGGCATACCCCTTCTCGATCAGATCCTTGCGGACCTTGGCCTGCAACTCTGCAAACCTGTCATCGGCCTCCTTGTCGTTCCCCGGCGGCAGCTCCTTGTCCAGCTCCTCGCTTCTCTTGATCATTTCAGCGGGGCTTAGTGTGGACAGAAGCTTGTGGATGTCGTGGGGCTCCCACTTCTCGGCCAAGATCAGCCTTATGTCATTTTTCAACAGCCGAACCTTGCCTGGGGCGGCCACATCCCTGTACTCGGGCTTGGACTGCTCCAGGACCCTCTCTACCGCGGCGTCCAGCTCTTGAGGTTCCAGATTGGCGGCCTCAGGAAAGTTTAACAACGTCTCCCTGACCACTGGCCGGTGCTTCGCAAATTCAGACTCCCAGTCATAATCATCATCATCATAATCATCATCGTCATAATCATCATCATATTCAGACTCGTAGTCATCCTCATCCTCATCATAATAACCGTCATAGTCAGAACCATCTTGATAATCATAATCGGCATCCTCATCAGCATAAACATCCTGGTCCTCTGCCTCAGCCTGAGGCTCAGAAACAGGCTCCTCAATCTCCGCCTCAGCCTGAGGCTCAGAAACAGGCTTCTTAATCTCTGCCTCAGCCTGAGGCTCAGAAACAGGCTCCTCAATCTCCGCATCAGCCTGAGGCTCAGAAACATGCTCCTTAATCTCTGCCTCAGCCTGAGGCTCAGAAACAGGCTCCTCAATCTCTGCGTCAGCCTGAGGCTCAGAAACCGTTGCCTTAGCGATGTCCTGCTCCAGGAAGGGGTCGACCACCATAGGCTCGGCGGCGGCCACAGACACAACATCAGCGCGTCTGGGGAGTTTTGCCGTGGCCAGAATCTCATTGATCTCCTTTTCCTGCTCCTGCTCTTCATCATGATCCTGATCTGCCTCCTTGGACTTCCTTTTCAGAAGAGCATACTCGCGGGTTACCGCCGTAGGTAAGGTGGCGCATCGCTCCGGCGTGCCGAACCCGTCGATGGCTGACTTCTGCTGCGCGGGATCGGAGGAAATCTCTTCGGCCGTGCACCGCCCCAGCACGCGCTTGGTGGCGAAACCCTCGTTGCCGGCCATCGGCGTATGTGATCCTGATGCCGAATCCACTCGCCTCGCCAAGTTTAGTGAGATTGGGATTTGTTGTAGGAGGAGGGGGGCGGCGGCGACTCTGTATATAAAGGGGGGAGGCTAACCCTACCTCCCGTCGGAAGTCGGAAGTGGGATCAGGCCATGGCTCGTTGGGTCGAGACCCTCACGGATTGCTTTGCAGCCCGGGCTCCGATTGGGCCAGGCCCGGTCCGCGATGGATTTTGTTCCTTTTTTTTCTTCAAAAAATGAGGAGACTCGGGTCAAATGTTGATCTACTGTGTTTCAACCTAAGCCATGGAACTATGTGATGCAATCTTCTGAGAAATTTGCTTTTGGAGCTCGGCCTCCATAGAGGCCAGTTTTTAAAAAATTCAAAATTCTACAAAATCCATATTTTTACATTTCAAAAAATCCTGAAAAAAATACAGACATATATGGAGGCATAACACACATGTGTGTAAATATTCAGGACGAAATACGTTGAAATGAAGGTTGTGCAAAAGGACAAATATGTGGCTCTTTAACACATGATATTATTCCTCTCAAAAGTCCATAAATTTGTTCTTTTTGCACAGATCATATCTCAAGGTATTTCATTCCGAAATTTTACACGCATACACATCACATCCTTGTGTACTTGAACAATTTTTTTCAGATTTTTTGAAACCAAAAGTATGAATTTCGAATTTTTCAAAAAAAGCAGCCTCCATGAGGCCGAGCTCCAAAATGCCGTTCTCAATCTTGTGTAGTTTACTACACCTTGCCAGCCTCCTTCCATGTATTCCTCCCATGTACAAATGTTGTGAGACTATTAGAGATCGGCACTTAGTGAAGGGCTGGTGACTAATTTTCATCAAAAGATGCACACAAATATTTTTTTCCTTAGAAACCAAAATCCAACAGCGTAAAAAATCGATCCGACAAATAAAACCCAAGAATAATGTGCCTAGTGACAGTAACTCTACCAGGCAACCACTAACCGTTACTCCTATAAAAGATGTTGGAGTACCCATCTCCCTGGGCCGCGGGTGAAGCAAGGCTCCTGGTTGTTCGTTGGCGAGTGGCTTGCGGCGCGAGCCTCTTGGGGTGGCTCTGCGTCGTCCGATCTGCCTGGATAGTGCATGGGCAATCCGGCTGGAAGGTCCATGACGGGTGGACCGCATGCCTGTCCGGGGCCATCATCATTGGCAGTGCTCGCCGCACACCAGCTCGCATGCAAGAGCCTGGCCGGGCCGGGTGTCGGTGAGCCGTCTGTCCCGCAATAGCGTGTAGCGAGGGTCCATGATGGGTGGACCACAAGTGCTGACTAGGGCGGCTCGAGGGCGAAGAGGCCTCCGAGCCATAAGTTGTCAGCTCACGTGTTTCGAGGGTCTCTCGGGGGTGATGTGAGCCATCCAGTCTTCCCAGACGGCTCACGCTCAGGCGCCTCATCTTGCAGATCCATGACGGGTGGGCCACCACTAGTAGGAAAAGGGGCTTTTACCCCGGTTTGTAAGGGCCTTTTGTCCCGGTTCTCGAACCGGGACTAAAGGGTCGTTACTAAAGCCATAACCCTTTAGTCCCGGTTCTTACACGAACCGGGACAGAAGGTCCTCCACGTGGCCGCTGCTGCCAGCCCAGGCAGGGGGGCCTTTGGTCCCGGTTGGTGCCACCAACCGGGACCAATAGGCAGGGCCTTTTGTCCCGGTTGGTGTCACCAACCGGGACCAATAGGCATCCACGCGTCAGCAGCTGGCAGGAGCTGAGGTTTTTGTTTTTTTTGAAAGGGGGTGGTTTAGGGGTTTTGGGGGGTTAATTTAGGTGTTTCATATATTGTGTTAGCTAGCTAATTAATAGAGAGAAGTGTCCTCTCTTATCTCCGTGCTTGGTCGACGCTACGTACTATATACGTATGGAGAGGAGTAGACACGCTAGCTAGTAATCAAATGAAGGAAACAGAAGATCGTCATGAACATATGCATACAGAGAGAAGTGATATCGACCACCTCTCCTTCTCCGAGATATTGGTCGAACAACAAGTTCTCGTATATCTATCCGACACTACCGGCTACATATATACAATAATTATCTCTTACAATACAATCTCCTAATTAAATTGTAGGAACACAGGGTCCACATAGTATTCTCCGTTTTCAGCGATCACGTGGTCAAGGAAGAATGCCGCCAATTCCTCTTGAATTCCTCGCATACGATCTGGTGCTAGGAGTTCATCCCGCTTCCGAAACATCTAATTTGAAGAAGGGGGTCAATACATATATATATATGAATAAATGAAACTCAACACAAATGATGGTAATAAAATAAAATTGTGAATATTATTGCTTACGCACTTCATATTGTTCTTCAGTGTAGCCCCGCTCACAGGTCGTGTAGCGGATGGACTCGCAAACGTAGTATCCACAGTAATTATTCCCGGGTTCCTGCCACAACCACTTTACAAGAAATAGAGGTCAATCAAACTGATAAGCAAGCATGCTAAATGGTATTGATGAAACTAGCGCTTGAATCACTAGGAGATGCGCGGAACATGCTACTATAGTACTTACTTTCGGGTGATTAAATTGCAGCTTCTTCGGCAGTCCCGGAGCTTTTGAGGTGAATTTTCTCCAAACCCTGCCAGACAAAGAAAACAATTACTTGATATCAGGAAATGAACAAAGTTGCTGATATGGTGGATAATGATCGATTTAACTTACTTCTCGAGCATTTGAGTCATGTTCGCATAGTCCTGGGGATCTTTTCGTCTCGAGTCTAAGACGGTTACTACTCCCTGCTCAAGCTTAATCTCTAGGAGAATATAGTGGAAGCTGCGCATGCATGCATAAGTCATCAATTACATTACCATAACCTGGACTAATAAGGGAAACCGAATATGCACAAGACAGTAACACTCACTTGAAGTTGTAAGGAAAGAGTATTATATCTTTGTTTTGATTTAATACCAACGATTGTAGCAAGTTGGCCTCGGCTTCTTTGGGATGTTTTTCAACCGTATATGCATCTATGAGATTTGTGTTAATGAACCCAATATCACCGATTTGTCTTTTCTTCAATTCGGCGATCTTCAATCTGCATAATATAGTGAGGATAATTATAAATACATGCAATGAAAGAGCTGACCTATATAGAGAGACTTAATGACAGAAGTAGTACTACTTACAGACAGTAGCAAGTGATTGTTGTTTTATCGAGGGCCTTTTGATTGTAAAACTGGAAGAAATCCTCAAATGGAACATTCAGCAGATCAATTCCAACGAGGTCATGCTCCGGTTTAACTCTCAGCGTCAAAGTATCCATCCCATCAGACTCTCTGTAGGTTTTCATGTACCAATCATGTAGTCTTCGCATCATCGTTGTTAGAGATCTTTCATCTTTGACGAGAGGCTTCCCGTAATGGTATTTGTGTTCGTCCACCTCCATGATTTCATAATGTACATCGTCGGGCAGGTAATCTCCAAGATTGCTATAACCGGGCACCATACTCGGATCATTAGCGATGATGTCTTTTGACACCTTGAGCGGGGGGCACGATTGGTTCGCTTGTTCGCCGAGCTGGACAATTTTTTCCCAGCTCGTCGTTCTTTTAACCTTTGATCACTGACAGTACTTCCCGACCGCTCCGCTTCGGCATATGTCTTTGCAAGAATGCGCTCATAGTTGCCTCTCGGCGGAGACTTTGGTGGTTTTGTCAGGGCAGCCAGAGTGCGCTTTGCTTTCACCGGATCTACCTTCTCCTCCGGAGGTGGATGTTTCTTTGCTTTCACCCCTTCAAAGAAGTTTGTCACTTCGGCTCGCACGATCTTCCTGGTTTCCTCCTCGGTCCTCTCGTATGGTAACTTCTCTGGAGTCTTCAGAGAAGGACCGAATCTGTATTGCCTCCCGCCTCTGGCAGCTGTACCGCTAGACGCCGGCAGAGCAGACGGAGCGGCTGCGGCTGTCTTCTTTCCTTGCTTACGAGGCGGAGGAGAAGGACTACGACGCGCCGGAGCAGCCGCAGCGGCGGCGGGTCTCTTCCGCCCTTGCTGACGAGGCGGAGAAGGAGGAGGCTGGCTGCTCTGGCGCGCCGGCGCTGGCGGAGAAGGAGGCGGAGTGCCGCCACGCGCCGGAGAAGGAGGCTGAGTGCCCTGATCACTCGCCGGAGGAGGAGGCGGAGTGCCCTTACTCGCCGGAGCCGTCCAGTTCGGAAGCTTGATGAGCTCCTTCCGCCATAGGCATGGAGTCTTCAGAGCAGAACCCAGCCGAGTCTCCCCTTCACCGGTAGGGTGGTCAAGCTGGAGCTCCTCAAATCCCTCCGTTATTTCATCCACCATCACCCTAGCATATCCTTCTGGAATCGGCCGGCAGTGGTAGGTTGCGCCGGGTTCAGGAGGTAAAACAGAGCCAACAGCCGCCTTGACTTTGAAGTTCTGCCATTCCGCCATAAGGTGGCAATGTTGAGACTCCGTGATAGCATCCACGGGGTAGCTAGCAGGAGCCGCATGCTCCAGCTGAAGCAGCTCGGTGGAAGCCACGCTGCTTCTCCGCTGAGATGGCGGTGTAGCTTCGGGGGCAGTTTCGGCATGTCGATTGCCGTCTCGTTCCTCTAGCGCTTGAACCCTTTCGTGCAGCTTCTGAATTTGGATCTGCTCCACTTTTTTCCTCCTCTCCTGGCTTTTGTAACCGCCCGCGTCCGGAAAACCAGCCTTCCACGGAACGGAGCCTGGCGTGCCTCGTGTCCGTCCAGGGTGCTCAGGATTCCCGAGGGCCATTGTGAGCTCGTCGTTCTCTCTGTCTGGAACGAACGTCCCTTCCTGCGCTGCATCGATATATTGCTGAATCTTCTTGACTGGTATTCTCAAAAGCTCGTTCGTCCAAACGCACCTCCCTGATACAGGGTCCAAGGTTCCGCCAGCCCCGAAGAACCAAGTCCGGCAACGGTCTGTCCAGTTCATTGTCTGTGGTTCGATCCCTTTTTCAAGCAGATCATTCTCAGCCTTGGCCCACTTAGGTCGGGCTTTGAGGTAGCCACCTGACCCCGTGCGATGGTGAAGCTTCTTCTTTGCAGCATTCTTCTTGTTTGTCGCTGACATCTTCTTACTCTTTTCCGATGTCTTGTGGGCCACAAATGCGGGCCAGTGATCTCTGATCTTCTCATACCGGCCGATGAATTCTGGTGTCTCTTCTTTGTCGACAAACGTTTTCAGCTCATTCTTCCACCTCCTGAATAGGTCTGCCATCTTCTTAAGAGCATGAGACTTGATTAATTGCTCTATAACTGGCTTCTCCGGATCCTCCTCTGGCGGTAGGGTGAAATTTGCCTTCAGCTCAGTCCAAAGATCATCTTTCTGCATATCATTGACATAAGACACCTCAGGGTCTTCCTTCTTAGGCTTATACCATTGGTGGATGCTGATCGGGATCTTGTCCCTAACTAGAACCCCGCACTGAGCAGCAAATGCATCCTTTGTCCGGATGGGTTCAATCGGTTGGCCGTCGCGCGCGATTGCTGTGATCTCAAACCTTTCATCCGAGCGCAACTTTCTCTTCGGGCCTCGTCTCTTTACCGCAGTTGTGCTCGATCCGGAGGGCTAGAAAAAAGAAGAAAGACGAGTGTTAATTAATATGTGTACATACCAAAACAATGAATGCATCAATTAGCTAGTCAGCACAGGCTTAACTAATATATTTACCTGGCCGGACTCTGTTCGGTCACCGGAGCCGTCACCACGGGCTCCTTCTTGCACCAGCATTGGGTCACCGGAGCCATCATAATCATGTCTTTCCTCCTCCACTCTTCGATCACCGTAGCCTGCTTCTTCACCCTGTTCTTCCAGACCATCATTGTCGTTAAGATACGACAAGATATCACCTCCGGCTAAGATTATGTCCCCCAACACCTCTTCTGCTTGCTCGTCTCGTCCGTGCTCCATTGTTTCTGCAAATATTACAACATGGCAATTATTACACAAACATGACAGCAGGTGGATATATTAGTGCAAACGTAGACCTAGCTTATTCCGGGTTTGGGGTGGCCTAGGCAACGCTTCAAGGGTAGGGGCGCGGCGGGAGGGGGTAGGAGACCGACATCGTTTTTTTCTAGGGTTTGGGTGTCCTCGAGAGTTTTGGTCGAGCGAGAGGGCCGGGGGGTGCTCCCGTGGTATAAGTTATCACGGTCGAGAGGGGGTATAAATATCGACCGTCCATCATGTCGAAGTTATCTGGGAGGGAGTTATATATATCGACAACGACGACATACATACATGGGAAAATAATGTTATCGGGGAGGGGGTATATCGACCCCCCCCCACGTGTTGAAGTTATCGGGAGGGGGTTATATCGACAACGACGACATACGTACATGGGAAAATAATATTATCGGCGGGGAGGGGGTATATCGACCCCCCTCGTGTTGAAGTTATCGGGAGAGGGGTATATCGACGACGACAGACCCGATAAAACATAAGAAAACAAAGAAGAAATAAAAAGAGGAGAAGAAGAAAAGGAATAGAGGAGAAGATCGAAGAAAAAAAAGAGGAGAAGAAGAAAGGAATAGAGGAGAGAAGAAGAAAAAATAGAATTTTTTCTATTTTTTCTTCTTCTCTTCTATTCCTTTCTTCTTCTCCTCTTCTTTTTTCCTCTTCTTATTTATTTCTCCTCTTCTTCCTCTCCTCTTCTTCTCCTTTCTTCCTCTTCTTATTTTCCTTTTTATATGAACATATCATCATATATATGAACATACATTTTCTTTGCATATGCATATGAACATACATTTTCTTTGCATATGCATATGAACATACATACATACATTTTTCTTTCATATGAACATACATACATACATTTTCTTTGCATATGACCATACATACATTTTTCTTTGCATATGACCATTCATACATTTTCTTTGCATATGCTTTGCATATAAACATACATACATATGAACATACATACATACATACATACATATAAACATAACATACATACACAAAAAATTCTAAAAATCTGCCTAAAAAATTATATGAAAAAAAGCATACATCATCCATCCATCCATATAATGAACATATACATCATCCATCCATCCATATAATCAACATATGCATATGAAAAAAAATTATATGAAAAAAAATTATATGAAGAGGATCGAGGGGACAGGGAGGAAAGGGGGTCGCCGGAGCCGGACCGAACGGGGAGGAGGGGCGGCGTCGAGGCAGGGGCGGCAGTGGGGGCGGGCGCCGGCGACGACGACAATGGTGGGGGCGGGCCGGGGCGCAGGGGCGCGGCCGTGCGTGCTCGGGGACGGGGCAGGGGCACGGGGCGGCGGCCGGCGTGGGCTCGGGCGCGGGGCAGGGGCACGGGGAGACGGGGATGGCGGCCGGCGGCGGCGACGGCGACGAGGAGCGCGCGAGCGATTTGGGCAGCCTGGCGGCGGGGGCAACTGGCGAGGGAGGCGACGGAGATGTGAAATTTTCACAAGTCCTGGTTATATAGCAAGGGCATTGGTCCCGGTTCGTGGCACCAACCGGGACCAATGCCACCCTTTAGTCCCGGTTGGTGCCACCAACCGGGACCAAAGGTCCCTTTTCAGCAGCGCAAAGGGCGGGAAGCGGCGGCCTTTGGTCCCGGTTGGTGGCACCAACCGGGACTAAAGGGGGGCATTGGTCTCGGTTGGTGCCACAAACCGGTACCAATGCACCCCTTTAGTCCCGGTTGGTGGCACCAACCGGGACCAAAGGCCTCTTGCTGCCCGCGTCGCGGCCAAAAGTTTAGTCCCACCTTGCTAGTTGAGAGGGGCTCGGAGTGGTTTATAAGCCCCGCTGCGGCTGCTGTCTCGAACTCCTCTCTATAGCAGGCTTCTGGGCCTAACTTTGGCGCGCTGCCCGTTGAGCCCTCTAGCCCTTCTGGGCCTGTATTTGCAAACCTGAGGGTTGGAGGTCCCAGCGGGCAGCGCCCCAACAATTTTTTTTGCTGTATTTAGTTTTTTTGTTTTCTTTTTTGCTTTATTTATTTTGTTTTGTTTCTACTTACAACAAAAAACTTATTTATTTTATTTTATTTTGTTTCTAATTACTTATTTATTTTACTTTATGATAATTCTTTTTGCTATTAAAGTTTCTATCAAAAAAAGTTCTTTATGAAAATTCTTTTTGCTGTATTTAGTTTTTTTGTTTTCTTTTTTGCTTTATTTATTTTGTTTTGTTTCTACTTACAACAAAAACTTATTTATTTTATTTTATTTTGTTTCTAATTACTTATTTATTTTACTTTATGATAATTCTTTTTTCTATTAAAGTTTCTATCAAAGAAAGTTCTTTATGAAAATTCTTTTTGCTTTTAATGATTTTGAACAGAAAATACTTCGATAATTTTAGTTGCATCAATTTTATATGATTTTAGTTTCAATAATAATAGAGGTTTCTTATAATGTTTTGAACAGAAAATACTTTGTTAATTTTAGTTTCATAAATTTTATTAAAGTTTATTTTATTTTGTCGGAACACAAGAAGTCCGGAGTTGTAATACGTTATGAAAAATAAAAAAGAGGCGCAATGCTCGTTGATTTACTTCAAGCCTTTCAGAATAGTGTAGACTGCACTACACATAGCTCCATGCAGTCTACCTTATTCCTCAAGGCTTGAAGCTAAGCAATGTGAGCATTGCGCCTCTTCTTCATCGTCTCTGCACTTAGGGCTTATAAACCGCTCCTAGTGCCTCTCAGCTAGCGAGGTGGGACTAAAAAACTGCTTAGTAAGAAACTCTAGTACCGGTTCGTGCCACGAACCGGTACTAAAGGTGCTCGTGGGGCCACAGCCTCATTAGTACCGGTTCGTGGCACCAACAGGGACCAAAGGGTAGAATTGGTCCCGGTTCGTGCCACCAACCGGGACCAATGGCCTTGCACAGCGGCGTGGTGGTGAGTTTAGTCCCACCTCGCTAGTTGAGAGGGTTACGGCAAAAACTAGATGCACTTCTTGTACAAAACGGACAATGGTATCATACTCGTCTATTACAAAGTTGGCATGGTATCGTCATAATAGTTGCGGGAGAAAGTCTTCACTTTTTCTTCGCTTGTGTCATTTGCTTATTGCGCCGTAACCATGGATAATCTTCATCGTTTATCAGGATGCTTGGGTCAGCCTTGACTTTGAAGGGAGGAATTTCATGAAACTTTTCATAATCTTCAGACATGTCTGTCTTGCCCTCCACTCCCACAATGTCCCTTTTTCCTGAAAGAACTATGTGGCGCTTTGGCTCATCGCATGATGTATTCGCTTCCTTATCTTTTCTTTTCCTCGGTTTGGTAGACATGTCCTTCACATAGATAACCTGTGCCACATCATTGGCTAGGACAAACGGTTCGTCAGTGTACCCAAGATTGTTCAGATCCACTGTTGTCATTCCGTACTGTGGGTCTACCTGTACCCCGCCTCCTGACAGATTGACCCATTTGCACTTAAACAAAGGGACCTTAAAATCATGTCCATAGTCAAGTTCCCATATGTCCATTATGTAACCATAATATGTGTCCTTTCCCCTCTCGGTTGCTGCATCAAAGCGGACACCGCTGTTTTGGTTGGTGCTCTTTTGATCTTGGACGATCGTGTAAAATGTATTCCCATTTATCTCGTATCCTTTGTAAGTCAATACAGTCGAAGATGGTCCCCTGGACAACGAGTACAACTCATCACAAACAGTGGTGTCACCTCTGAGACGTGTTTCCAACCAACTGCTGAAAGTCCTGATGTGTTCACATGTAATCCAGTCGTCACACTGCTCCGGGTGTTTGGAGCGCAGACTGTTCTTGTGTTCATCGACATACGGGGTCACCAAGGTAGAGTTCTGTAGAACTGTGTAGTGTGCTTGAGACCAAGAATAGCCGTCCCTGCATATTATTGAGTCCCCTCCAAGCGTGCCTTTTCCAGTCAGTCTCCCCTCATACCGCGATTTAGGGAGACCTATCTTCTTAAGGCCAGGAATGAAGTCAACACAAAACCCAATGACATCCTCTGTTTGATGGCCCATGGAGATGCTTCCTTCTGGCCTAGCGCGGTTACGGACATATTTCTTTAGGACTCCCATGAACCTCTCAAAGGGGAACATATTGTGTAGAAATACGGGCCCCAGAATGACAATCTCGTCGACTAGATGAACTAGGACGTGCGTCATGATATTGAAGAAGGATGGTGGGAACACCAGCTCGAAACTGACAAGACATTGCGCCACATCACTCCTTAGCCTTGGTATGATTTCTGGATCGATCACCTTCTGAGAGATTGCATTGAGGAATGCACATAGCTTCACAATGGCTAATCGGACGTTTTCCGGTAGAAGCCCCCTCAATGCAACCGGAAGCAGTTGCGTCATAATCACGTGGCAGTCATGAGACTTTAGGTTCTGGAACTTTTTCTCTGGCATATTTATTATTCCCTTTATATTCGACGAGAAGCCAGTCGGGACCTTCATACTGAGCAGGCATTCAAAGAAGATTTCTTTCTCTTCTTTCGTAAGAGCGTAGCTGGCAGGACCTTCATACTGCTTCGGAGGCATGCCGTCTTTTTCGTGCAAACGTTGCAGGTCCTCCCGTGCCTCAGGTGTATCTTTTGTCTTCCCATACACGCCCAAGAAGCCTAGCAGGTTCACGCAAAGGTTCTTCGTCACGTGCATCACGTCGATTGAAGAGCGGACCTCTAGCTCTTTCCAGTAGGGTAGGTCCCAAAATATAGATTTCTTCTTCCACATGGGTGCGTGTCCCTCAGCGTCATTCGGAACAGCTAGTCCGCCGGGACCCTTTCCAAAGATTACGTGTAAATCATTGACCATAGCAAGTACGTGATCACCGGTACGCATGGCGGGCTTCTTCCGGTGATCTGCCTCGCCTTTGAAATGCTTGCCTTTCTTTCGACATTGATGGTTGGTCGGAAGAAATCGACGATGGCCCAGGTACACATTCTTCCTGCTTTTGTCCAGGTATATACTTTCAGTGTCATCTAAACAGTGCGTGCATGCGTGGTATCCCTTGTTTGTCTGTCCTGAAAGGTTACTGAGAGCGGGCCAATCGTTGATGGTTACAAACAGCAACGCGTGCAGGTTAAATTCCTCCTGTTTGTGCTCATCCCACGTACGTACACCGTTTCCATTCCACAGCTGTAAAAGTTCTTCAACTAATGGCCTTAGGTACACATCAATGTCGTTGCCGGGTTGCTTAGGGCCTTGGATGAGAACTGGCATCATAATGAACTTCCGCTTCATGCACATCCAAGGAGGAAGGTTATACATACATAGAGTCACGGGCCAGGTGCTGTGATTGCTGCTCTGCTCCCCGAAAGGATTAATGCCATCCGCGCTTAAACCAAACCATACGTTCCTTGGGCCAGCTGCAAACTCAGCCCAGTACTTTCTCTCGATTTTTCTCCACTGCGACCCGTCAGCGGGTGCTCTCAACTTCCCGTCTTTCTTACGGTCCTCACTGTGCCATCGCATCAACTTGGCATGCTCTTCGTTTCTGAACAGACGTTTCAACCGTGGTATTATAGGAGCATACCACATCACCTTCGCAGGAACCCTCTTCCTGGGGGCTCGCCGTCAACATCACCAGGGTCATCTCGTCTGATCTTATACCTCAATGCACCGCATACCGGGCATGCGTTCAGATCCTTGTACGCACCGCGGTAGAGGATGCAGTCTTAGGGCATGCATGTATCTTCTGCACCTCCAATCCTAGAGGGCATACGACCTTCTTTGCTGCGTATGTACTGTCGGGCAATTCGTTATCCTTTGGAAGCTTCTTCTTCAATATTTTCAATAGCTTCTCAAATCCTTTGTCAGGCACAGCATTCTCTGCCTTCCACTGCAGCAATTCCAGTACGGTACCGAGCTTTGTGTTGCCATCTTCGCAATTGGGGTACAACCCTTTTTTGTGATCCTCTAACATGCGATTGAACTTCAGCTTCTCCTTTTGACTTTCGCATTGCGTCCTTGCATCGACTATGACCCGGCGGAGATCATCATCATCGGCCACTGGTTCCTCTTGATCTTCAGCAGCTTCCCCCCTTGCAGCATCATTGGGCACATCGTCTGGTTCCTCTTGATCTTCAGCAGCTTCCCCCGTTGCAGCATCACCGTATTCAGGGGGCACATAGTTGTCATCGTCCTCTTCTTCTTCGCCGTCTTCCATCATAACCCCTATTTCTCCGTGCCTCGTCCAAACATTATAGTGTGGCATGAAACCCTTGTAAAGCAGGTGGGTGTGAAGGATTTTCCGGTCAGAGTAAGACTTCGTATTCCCACATATAGGGCATGGACGACACATAAAACCATTCTGCTTGTTTGCCTCAGCCACTTCGAGAAAATCATGCACGCCCTTAATGTACTCGGAGGTGTGTCTGTCACCGTCCATCCATTGCCGGTTCATCTGCGTGCATTATATATAATTAAGTGTGTCAAAAACCATTACAGAACATCATGAATAGATAATTAAGTGACCAAATTAATAGAAGTTCATCATCACATTAGAACCAAAGTACATACATAGTTCTCATCTAACAACATATATATAGCTCTCCAGAGCATCTAATTAATTAAACCATACATTGAAACTATGTAAAACATTTCAATGCGAAAACAAATGCGATCATAATCGCAACCAAGGTAAAAATTGATCCAACGGCATAATGATACCAAGCCTCGGTATGAATGGCATATTTTCTAATCTTTCTAATCTTCAAGCGCATTGCATCCATCTTGATCTTGTGATCATCGACGACATCCGCAACATGCAACTCCAATATCATCTTCTCCTCCTCAATTTTTTTTATTTTTTCCTTCAAGTAATTGTTTTCTTCTTCAACTAAATTTAACCTCTCGACAATAGGGTCGGTTACAATTTCCGGTTCAGCCACCTCCTAGATAAATAAAATCTATGTCACGTTGGTCGGTATATTTGTCATAAACAATAAATGAACCAAATAGTTATAAAAAGATAATATATACCACATCCGAATCATAGACAGGACGAGGGCCGACGGGGGCGGATACCAAAACCATCGCACTATGTAATAAGAAGGAATAATAAAAGTAACAAAATTAGACAAGTAACTATCTAAAGTAAGAATTTTTTCCTTTCAGAAAGAAGATAAGAACAAGAGGCTCACCACGGTGGTGCTGGCGACGAGATCGGCGCGGGCGATCGACGGCGGTGAAGACGGGGACGGGACGTGACGGACCGCTAAACCTAGACAAATCTCGGGGAAAATGGAGCTCGGAGGTCGAGTTTCGAGAGGACAAAGATTAACTAGTGTGGCTCAGACATTTCATCGAACACCTCATGTGCATAGGAGGTGAGCTAGAGCACCCAAATGCCCTCCCCTCGCCGGCCAGAAAAAACAGAGCACTGTGGAGTGCTCTGCTGTGGCGATGGGGTATATATAGGGAACTCTTTGGTCCCGGTTCGTGGCACCACCGGACTAAGGCCTTGGTCCCGGTTCGTGGCACCAACCGGGACTAAAGGCCTTTGGTCCCGGTTGGTGCCACGAACCGGGACCAATGCCCCCTTTAGTCCCGGTTGGTGGCACCAACCGGGACCAAAGGCCTTGTGCTGCCCCGCGTCAAAAGTTTAGTCCCACCTCGCTAGTTGAGAGAGCTCGAGAGTGGTTTATAAGCGCTGCTGCGCCCACCCTCTCGAACTCCTCTCAATTGCAGGCTTTTGGGCCTAACTGTTCTCTTTGCCTGTGGGGCCTACTGGGCCTTCTGCGGGCCTGAATTCTGGCCCATGGATGGGTTTCTAGTCGTATTCAGGCCGTTGTGGCCCAGTAGGTGGCATAATTTTTTCCTCTGTTTTTTTCTCTTTTGCTTTATTTGTTTTGTTTTGTTTCTACTTACAACAAAAAACTTATTTATTTTATTTCTAATTACTTATGTATTTTACTTTAATGATTTTATTTTTATTTATTTTATTGCTGCTATTTTTATTTATTTTACTGCTGCTATTTTTACTTAATTTATTAAGGTTTATTTATTGTAGTTACTATAGTTTATTTTATTTTATTTTATTAAGGTTTATTTAGTTTTATTTATTTTATTAAGGTTTATTTATTTTATAAATATAAAAAAAATGAACATAGATGCGCTTATAGAGAAAATTAAACCTAAATTCATAGTAAATTTCTATGAAATTTACTATGAATTTAGGTGAAATTCCATGTATAAGGGCATCTATTTTCACTTTAAGAGAAGCTCAACAAGGCATAGAGGGACGGGCTTATAAACTGGTGTGAGCGCCCTTCGGTTGGCGAGGTGGGACTAAACACTGGCCGCAACTAGGACCAACCCTTTAGTCCCGGTTTGTGGTAGGAACCGGGACTAAAGGGTGGTGGGCCAGGAGCATGGCCCATTGGTCCCGGTTTGTCCCACCAACCGGGACCAATGGGTCCGGACGAACTGGGACCAATGCCCCCACGAGGCCCGGCAGGCCCCTGGCCGCACGAACCGGGACCAATGCTCACATTAGTCCCGGTTCGTGACTGAACCGGGACTAATGTGAATATTGCCCTATGACCAAAGCCCAGTTTTTTACTAGTGGCTGGCGGTGAGCTGTGGGAGGGACGAGGGGTGGCGACGTGCTGTGGGACACGATGCAGGGGCCAAGGAGGGACATAGAGGAGGGGCCGAGGAGGGAATTTAGGGTTAAGTTTTTATACGGGAACGGTTAGACGGGCTTTAGCGGGCTTTCACCGGGCTTGTGGGGTTTTACTAGGTCATCGATGAGAGTTTCCAAAAATGTCATTAGAAATCCGTCATGGATTAACAGGTTTCTTGTAGTGATATGTCGAGCACAATGAGTGGTGATCCTCCGGCCTCCCACTCGCACGCAGCCGCCGCCACCCTCCCGCTCGCTCGCCGCCGCCATCGTCACCAGTCCCGGCCATGGCGCCGCCGCTGCCGTCGTGCCCCTGAAGACCTATTCATCTTGCCTGAAGGTGATCCTGTGTCAGATCCTGCATGATACCTCATCACTACAACACGTCGGCGGCAGTGTATGAGGCGTCCATGGCCCTGGTGGCGCCTTCAAGGGAGGACGCATGATCTTCAAGGGAGGACAGGCCATCAGATTCATCCACTTGGTAGCGTCTTTGTTCATCCAGGTTTGACGATTCATCTTTTCATTACTAGTCTCTCAGGGATGTCTACCCTCAACAACTAACGTCAGCATTTATTTTGTTCTGTAGTGAACCGCCTCGATGAATGCATGTCTGTTGCCGTGGCTAGAGAAAATTCTACATATCCACATCCTGATAACCAACAAGATAAGTAGCAGCTTTGATATGGAGGTATTTTCCTTCACTGCGTGCTTTTTCTTTGTGTCCTTTACTGTACTGTAGTAGCATTTGTTAAATTGCATTGAGAGAATAGGACGGCACAACAAGCTAGGGCTTCAAGAAAACCAACCAAATTCCTTTTTTTTGGGATCAACCAACCAAATTGCTGTAATAGCACGATCCGCAAGACCTAGAAGGGATCTACACATGACATCGGTGGCTTCTCCTCCGCCTGCTATTTGCCGCTTTGACACTGTTGACAGATCCGAGTTCCACCTGCTAGGCTCGAATGGTAGGTGTTACGGGCAACTGTATGTGAATCCCACTCCAAGGGATCGCCCTTCTCTATCCCAGATATGGCGGTTATGGAGTTGATGGCTCGTATTTTTTTTCTCTTTTGCTTTATTTGTTTTGTTTCTACTTACAACAAAAAACTTATTTATTTTATTTCTAATTACTTATGTATTTTACTTTAATTATTTTATTTTTATTTATTTTACTGCTGCTATTTTTACTTAATTTATTAAGGTTTATTTATTGTAGTTACTATAGTTTATTTTATTTTATTTTATTAAGGTTTATTTAGTTTTATTTATTTTATTAAGGTTTATTTATTTTATAAATATAAAAAAATGAACATAGATGCGCTTATAGAGAAAATTAAACCTAAATTCATAGTAAATTTCTATGAAATTTACTGTGAATTTAGGTGAAATTCCATGTATAAGGGCATCTATTTTTACTTTAAGAGAAGCTCAACAAGGCATAGAGGGACGGGCTTATAAACTGGTGTGAGCGCCCTTCGGTTGGCGAGGTGGGACTAAACACTGGCCGCAACTAGGACCAGCCCTTTAGTCCCGGTTTGTGGTAGGAACCGGGACTAAAGGGTGGTGGGCCAGGAGCGTGGCCCATTGGTCCCGGTTTATCCCACCAATCGGGACCAACGGGTCCGGACGAACCGGGACCAATGCCCCCACGAGGCCCGGCAGGCCCCTGGCCGCACGAACCGGGACCAATGCTCACATTAGTCCCGGTTCGTGACTGAACCGGGACTAATGTGAATATTGCCCTGTGACCAAAGCCCAGTTTTCTACTAGTGCACTGGGCGCGCATAGGGCCACCGCCATTGGGTGGCTTCGGGCACGATGATTGTGTCCTGAACTAGGGGGTGCTCACCACATCGTCTTCCGGTCAGGTAGGCTGGGCCGAGGACCTCCATGATGATTTACTAGTGGGCCCTACTCATCAAGCCCATGACGTCAAGAAGGAATGTATCCAAAAACTTGGCGCATACTACAAGACTAAGATATCGTCTACTCCATACCTACCATAGATGTAACCGCCTTATGTGTAAACCCTGGAACTTCCTGGTGCCTATATAAACTGAGGGATAGGGCTCGTAGACGCAAGATAGACTGATACACACGATCTCGTGGTAGATCAACCTGTACTATGTACCCCCCTCGAGATCAATACAACAAAGCAAGACGTATGGTGTTATCTTTTGGAGAGATCCCGAACCTTGGTAAAATCATGTGTCTGTGTTACCCATGCACCAAGGCTACCTATTCGGGACCCCCTACCTGAGATCTACTAGATTTGACTCCATCATTGGTGGCCCATGCTTTGGATCAACGACCAAGTCGGTTCAGGCACGACCTTCTGGCCGGGACAACTCTTTGTCTTCGGCAGCATCGCTTTTCATGTTGATTCGACTAGTCACCTCGACCAGATCGAAAATTTTGCTCCAGTTGAATGCTACCCAACGTAATCTTGATAAAATTATGTAACATCCTGGTATGAACTTAAGACAAAAGGTATTCAAAGCAATAGCCTATAATTGATAACAAGCAAGTAACATCAAAAAGCACTACTGCAGGATGGTCCTAACGCGACAGTACAATCAGAGATCATTCGACGAAACTGGCTGCGATGCATTAATCGCAAACGGTGGTGTAAGAAAACCATAAAAATGATACAGAGTGTTTGCGATGGCGGAGACATCAAACACGATTCAGATTAGAGTTGTGTGTGTGATATGCGGCATACAGTTCACTCAAATGAACTGTGTGCGATGAGCGTAACAACATAACCGGTCAGCTAGATGAAGGTGTGTGTGCGATAAACGGCTTACAGTTCACTCGGATGAACTGTTTGTGATTAGGCAACACAACAGAAACTGTCAGGCAGATCAAGGTGTGTGCGATATAAGGCATACAATTACTCGGATGAACTGTTTGCTCTGAGCCAAGACAACAACATAAATGGTTCGACTTAACAAGATGTGTTTGATACGCGACAAACAGATGCGTAATCAGAAATGTGTGCGAAGACCGATAATAACACAGACGATTTGCTGCTAATAACCCGTGTGTTGTGGGCAAACGCTTGCTAGTATACAATTGTCAGCGATTGATGAAATCATCACCGACGGGTTCCCTAGTTTACTCTGTGTCGATGTGATTTGCTCTGTCTTCACAAGAACAAGATATATAACAAAAATAAACATCTAATTACATAAGTGACTATACAAAACATTCTCACACACCTCAACAAACAATTACATGCATTCTAAACTAGGAGAAATGATCATCTAATCATCTACTTCTTGCGACGTTGCCGCCACTGCTCTGTGGCTCGATCCCTCATCAGGGGCAGAACAAAGGCACTTCCTCATGTCAACGATCCGCCTGTACATCTTGTAGCTTGTGTACGGGTCCTTGGCCGCGTACTTGACGTGTTCTTCATCCAATCTCTGCTCCCTGGCATTGTGCGAGGCGATCTTGTCCTTCTTGCTCTCATCCTTCATCTTCATGTAGTAGGGGTCGATGATGGCCGAGGCGAGGTCAACCAGGGAGTCCTGATTGTTCTTCGTGCTGCCCCAGACCCTGTAGTGGTCACGGATGTCGACAAGATTCCGACAGGACAAGCCCGAAACCTCAAGCGATTTTAGATTGTTGTTGGTGTCCATCGTAGCGAAACCGTAGTCGTGGCTATTGATAAACCTGGCGAAACGCTCGCAAGGCCTTGTGGCCAGGTGGTAGTGGTAGACGAGGACGTCATGGCGGCGACAACCTTCTGATCATGCCCAACACGACCACCAGTGAACTCGAGGTTGAAGCCGACCACTTGGTACGTGTCCTCAGCAAGCAACTGCTCCATAGTGTGTGATAACCCACAAGTATAGGGGATCATTTGTAGCCTTCTTTGATAAATAAGAGTGTCCAACCCAACGAGGAGCTAAAGATAGAACAAATATCCCCTCAAGTTCCATCGACCACCGATACAACTCTACGCACACTTGACGTTTGCTTTACCTAAAACAAGTATGAAACTATTTTTCAAGAATAAAACTACGAGTACTTTGCGAGAATAAAACTATGAATAAATTGCAAGGTAATAAAAGTGGATAGCTTTTGTCAACAAGTCATTTGTCCCTAGGTAATCGATAACAAGACCGGTAATCATTCTTGCAATTTTACATGAGGGAGAGGCATGAGCTAACATACTTTCTCTACTTGGATCATATGCACATATGATTGAACCCCTAGCAAGCATCTGCAACTACAACGATCATTAAGGTCGTGAAACTGATACGTCTCCAACGTATCCATAATTTTTGGTTGTTCCATGCTGTTATATTATCAATCTTGGATGTTTACTAATCATTTTATAGTTATTTTATATCATTTTTTGGTACTAACCTATTGACATAGTGCCAAGTGCCAGTTGCTGTTTTCTACATGTTTTTTACATCGCAGGAAATCAATATCAGACGGAGTCCAAATGCCCCGAAACTTTATGAAGAATTTTTATGGGCCAGAAGGAACACAACGGGCCCTGGCTGCGCCTAGGGGGTGCCCCGAGGGAGGCACAACCCACCAGGGCACGCCAGGAGGCCCAGGCGCGCCCTGGTGGTTGTGCCCACCTCGGGTGCCCCCGGACTGCCTCTTTGCTCTATAAATACCCCAAAAATCCCAGAACCCTAGGGGAGTCGACGAAATATTCATCCAGCCGCCGCAGAGTCCAGAACCACCAGATCCAATCTAGACACCATCTCGGATGGGGTTCACCACCTCCATTGGTGCCTCTCTGATGATTCGTGAGTAGTTCTTTGTAGACCTTCGGGTCCGTAGTTAGTAGCTAGATGGCTTCCTCTCTCTCGCTGAATTCTCAATACAATGGTCTCTTGGAGATCCATATGATGTAACTCTTTTTGCGGTGTGTTTGTTGGGATCTGATGAACTTCGGGTTTATGATCAGTTATATCTTTTTATATCCATGAAAGTTATTTGAGTTTCTTTGATATCTTATATGCATGATTACTTATAGCCTCGTATTTCTTCTCCGATATTTGGGTTTTGTTTTGCCAACTTGATCTATTTCTCTTGCAATGGGAAGAGGTGCTTTGTAGTGGGTTCGATCTTACGGTGCTTGATCCCAGTGACAGAAAGGGAACCGACACGTATGTATCGTTGCTACTAAGGATAAAACGATGGGGTCTATCTCTACATAGATAGAACTTGTCTACATCATGTCATCGTTCTTATTGCATTACTCCACATCTTCATGAACTTAATACACTAGATGCATGCTGGATAGCGGTCGATGTGTGGAGTAATAGTAGTAGATGCAGGCAGGAGTCGGTCTACTAATCTTGGACGTGATGCCTATGTAATGATCATTGCCTGGATATCGTCATGATTATTTGAAGTTCTATCAATTTCCCAATAGTAATTTGTTTACCCACCATTTGCTATTTTTCTCAGAAGCCACTAGTGAAACCTACGAGCCCCGGGTCTTCTTTCTATTATATTTGCCTTTGCGATCTACTTTTCTCTTGCAATTTATTTTCTGATCTATTGAACCAAAAATACAAAAATACCTTGCTGCGTTTTATTTATATTTATTTCATTTGGCGTTCGATCTATCAATCTATTACAATTTATCTCACGTCCGTTTGCCTATCTTGAGGCGCTGTACCCCGGAAGGGATTGACAACCCCTTTAACACGTCGGGTTGCGAGGATTTGTTATCTGTGTGCAGGGGTTATTTACGTTGTGTTGCTTGGTTCTCCTACTAGTTCGATAACCTTGATTTCATATCTGAGGGAAATACCTACCGTTGCTGTGCTACATCATCCCTTCCTCTTTGGGGAAATGCCGACATAGCTTCAAGCGACATCAAAAGAAATTTCTGGCGCCGTTGCCGGGGAGGATCTTCAACATATACCAGGTTCCTAATCACAAATCTCATCTCCTCACAATTTACATCTGTTTATTTTTAGATGAATCAAAGGGCAATGGAATTTGGTTTTCTCACACACTACTTTTATTTTTAACTTCACGTGACTGTTTAAACTGAGACCGACACTGTTTGTGAGCTATCCAGAACCTCATGATGAAACTTTTTTGCGTTGTTTAGGCACTCAAAAGAGTGGACTACAGTTAATGGAATCTCCAAATTTTTGTGTTTATGTCTTGAGCAATATTGTATGTTTGTTTAGGGGAGATAGATAAAGGATCCTTGGGTGTTTGTTGTTTGTCTGATTATAATTAACAACTAGTCTTTACTAGTTTATATAGGACCATGTTTGTTCAGGCTGAACCTTATATATTATGCCTCTCATACTATGTTGAATGTCCATATAGAGGCATGTTATCTGTGGATTGTTGCCTTGGTGTCTTTCTTCAGCAAGGCAAACACACAGATTGTTATGACTGCAGTACATTCCTAGACATTCTAAGATTTTCTATTTATATTGATCAACATTCAATTTTCTCTTGAGAATGCACAATTCTGGCGTGAGATGATGGTTTGCATGCCAAAATTAAGCAGCTGTGCTCTTCCTGTCAAGGATTTTCTAGTGTTCTGTATTTTTAGTCTCCTGTAATCAGTGAGTCCTCCTCTGCTCTATAGTACAGCTCGTAATGCTATTGACTTATACACTCTTCGCTCTTGATCCAACCAAAAGCCTTGAAGTTTCTCTTGAGATTGCATTAGTGCTGCAAACCCTTACTCCTTATCTTGTTTCCGCGAGATGGATTTCTATGACTTGCCTCCTATTGTATTGCATTTGATTGACATTGGTATTTCTTGCCTCTATATCCGATTGCTTAAGTTTGTACAAGTATTGATTGGTTTTACACTTAGGCACCTTACTAAGTTAATTCTTTGATTCTTCATGACCCCTCTTCTTCTTTAAGATGTCACCCTCCTAAACTACTGGGAAATGGCTGGCTTTCCATATCCTTGTGATGACGATTTTAGCTTGTTTACTATAAAAGTGGAGTATAGTTTAATTATGGGAATTCCCAAGTCCGTGTCTCGAGCAATACCATATGTTTGTAGGGAAATAGCACAAGGATCCTTAGGTGAATGTATGTCTAGTGAGATAAGTATCTTTTCGATACTGTATATGTTTAGGAGCATGTGTGTTGAGGCTGAACCTTATTATGCCTCTCATACTGGTCTGCTGAATTTTGGAGAGATTTTCATATAGGGGGGCATGTTGTCTCTAGATCTGTTGACTCCTTGATGTCTTTCTTGAACAAAGGCAAGGATGCAGATTGCTAACTTGCAATATATTTCTAGCTATCGTAAGAGTCTTTGTTATACTGATGGCCATTGTAGACAGTACTCCTGATTTTTTTCTATGACAGAGTACTCCTGATACTATACCACATGCACCTAGTCATTGTGCTCTTCTGTATAATTGGATAAGGCCTGTAGTCGGTAAGATGTACATATATGTTTCTTTGTAACCACAGGCACCTGGTCTGTGATCGAGCACTCCATGTTTCTTGCAAACCCATGCTTTGCAGGCGAGGCGTGAGGCTCATGAATCTTTGAATCCATTGTAACTTCTCTGTAACTGTCCCTAGATATAGGAGAAATTAATTCACTTGCATGACAGCTGCATGAACCTGTAGGGCCAGAAGCAGAATTCAATTTAGCTCCCTAGTGATGTACATTTTGTTCATTTTCTAGACGAATCGAAGGGCTCGCGGATTCAGTTTTCTCATGTAGTACTTTTTTACCATTTCAATTTTATTTGTGCTGATTGCTGAAGGAATCTATTTGACATTTTCTTGATCTGATTTCTGAAGGACCAGTCAGCCTGTTACTGCCAACTCTGCATTTATCTTGATCTAATTTTTAAAATGATCTTGCAGCTTCTAATGTTTTGTGTGTTGTAATCTGCAGGAAGCTAAACAAGATGTTGAATTGATTGGAAAGTGGGAAACATTTAATGCAGCTGATGCATTAGAGCTTCTCCCAACAGATTTTGAAATCGAGGAAGTAAGCCATACAAGCCCTTCATGCTTGCTTCGTTTTTTCTTAGATGTCTATGTGCCAGGAGGCTTTTAGATTTTGGTGTGTTCATGGGAGAAGCGTCCCCCTCCCCGCGCCCTTCACCTTCACCTTCCCTTCGTACCCCTAAATCTCACCTCCTTTTTTCCTGCAGGTTTAGTGAGGTGAGATACATCCTGTGGATTGGCTTCAATCTTTAACAAAATTAAGGAAAAGGGGCTTTTGTTGAAAAGGGCGCCCAATGGTGAGTGCCCTTCTGTCCCACTTTCCCTCCTCCTAGGTGTGTATTTGCAACCTCTTGTTCTGAGAGGAAAAATGTATTCTTTTCTGGGAGGAAAAATGTATTTCATTGGACCAGGGTTAGTGCAATGCTTTCATGGCACAAAAGTTTAGGCAACTACTCCCTCCGTCTCATAATGTAAGACGTTTTTTGATACATTATGTGACGGAGGGAGTAGTAAAGATTGCATCATCCTTGCTGAATGTAAGAGTCATCTTTGTAGATCTGTTAATGTCATGCTTTCTTTTTTTCTCCCCGGCAATTGGTCGGTTTGTTATTTTGTACCGAATTGATCTGTCAATAGTGGATTGTTTCTGTTCTATGATTCCAAAAGTCTATATATAGTTTGACTGCATCAGTTTTCATCTGGAAAACATCATATACATTTATATGCACTACATAGTGGGTTGTTTCTGTTTCATGATTGCAAAGTCCATCTACATTTATATGTACTACATAGTGAATTTTCTCTCTTAGAAGGCTATCGTAGTCCCGTTGATTCGCTGGAAGGCGCATTAATTTCCAAATTAAAAAAAATCTCATTTTTCTTAGTCATGGGCGGTCCTTTCACACTGAATGTTGTGGGAGCTAAAAATTGATGTTACATCCATACCTCTAAAACGTTTTGATGTTGATATTATAAGCATGGTAATTTTGTTTGTTTGGTTTGGTTGTGTGTTTCCTACCTTATTGTCTTATTGGATATAATGAGAAAAAACTGAACTCTTTTTGGTGTATGTAATTGTGCAGTTGACTGTGCGTCACAATGCAAGTGCTTGCACCTTCTTCTGTTGTGGATGTCGACTTGCAAGTGAATGGCTCGTCAATGAGAAGTCTAGGAGCAACTCTCGCCTCGTGTGACCACAGCGAGTTCACCGCGCTGCAACTTCCTCTCCTGTGGTTGCCTTTCAGGTAATTGTTCGGTCTCCGCCCTACTCTACCTAATGCTCTGTGGTGCTTTGGCCATCGTACTGAGGCCATGCTGTGATCCTGGCCTTCGAGCTGTGGTAATTGTTAGGGTAGGGCTTGGCTTGTGTGGTGGTCATATGGAGAACAAGCGGAGAGGCTTGGTTCCACTCATGCTTGATCTAGGGTACTTGGATGTCTACTCGGTGTTCATCTTACTGATCTCTGTTCGTTGTTCATGTTGTAACTACTGTTTTTCGTCTCATGGCATGGTTGGCTGGTGTGGGTGTTTTATTCCTAATCATGTATGCTATCATGTTTAGCTTTGTCTCCTACTAGGTTATATGTACCGAATTCCTCGATCTACTTATGTTATGCATTTGGAGATCTATGCATGTAAGTATTGTCATTGTTTTTAATGGATGGGTAGCCCATTGTGGTGATTTGCTTCTGTGGTGTGCTCCTAGCCATCGAGATGATTATTGTGTGTGTGTGTATTGCTCGATCTACTCATGTTATGCATTTGGCGATCTATGCATGTACGTATTGTCATTGTTTTTAATGGATGGGTAGCCCATTGTGGTGATTTGCTTCTGTGGTGTGCTCCTAGCCATCGAGATGATTATTGTGTGTGTGTGTATTGCTCGATCTACTCATGTTATGCATTTGGCGATCTATGCATGTACGTATTGTCATTGTTTTTAATGGATGGGTAGCCCATTGTGGTGATTTGCTTCTGTGGTGTGCTCCTAGCCATCGAGATGATTATTGTGTGTGTGTGTGTGTGTGCGCGCGCGCGCGCTGATGGACTAGCATTGGAGCTAGTGGTTGGTGTGCAACGTATATTTGATAGTTTAAGGAAGAGCCCTTTTACGGTGATTGGGGCGGTACTGGGAGTACTTTCAAGTACTTACCCCTTCGATTTTTATTAGCCGTCCGATCTGGTGGGGGATTAAAAATGAATTAACTTAATTAGTTTAATCAGAGAAGGGCATAATGGTCCAGGGTAAAAAAAATTCAACCGATCACGTCCACGACCAGAACCACGTCTAGATCTAGTAGCTCGGTCAAGTCCTCCTTCTCGACCAGAACCACGTCTAGATCTAGTAGCTCGGTCAAGTCCTCCTTCTCGTCCTCTTCCTTCTGTCCGACGAGCCCGGCGAGAGGAACCAATTCACCGTCGTCGGCGTCGTTCTCGTCCTCCTCCTGGTCCCCTTCACTATAAAAGACGTGGTCGGCGGCAGGAAGAAGAATAAGGCGTGACATCTGCGGCGGCAGTGTCGGTGGCGACGGCGGCAGCGGTATAGGAGAAAGCCCCCCACTGATCCCATCGCTTCCGGACTTGCATCTTAAGGTATGAATCGCCTGAATCTCAACTTACTTTGATTCGTAGCCTGCACTTCCTACTTAGATTTGTTTAGTCATCATCGATTTAGGTTTCCCTAGTGCATGCAATTCAATTTAGCAGTACTTACATCTCTGATCACGTCTGATTTTTATTAGCCGTCCGATCTTGCGGGGAATTAAACTTGGGCGTTGATGATTGGTTTCCCTCACATGTCAAACGAGCAAAGTCTTTTCCATGCACTTGTCTTTGCCTATGAGCTATTTTACACCTGCAACATTGATAAACAGAAAGATGTTGATGATTGGTTTCCCTCACATGTCATATGCAGGAAGACATGGCGTATGCAAGTGATGAGAGTATGTTCGAGTATCTAAATGTTGTCAGCAAGATGTTTGATAGTGAGGCTGAAGGCTATGAATTCTACAACAAATATGCTCTTGAAAAAGGTTTTAGTGTGAGGAAAAGCTGCGTTGAGTGGGATGGATCCAACAAATACATAATTTTAAGGAAAATTGTGTGTAGTCGTGAAGGGTTTCGCGAAGAGAAGCACATGAAAAGAAAGATGGAAGATAGAAAGAGGAGGCCACAAAGTTTAACTCGTGTTGGGTGTAATGCTAAATTGGTCATTACGAGACAGGAGGAAACCGGTTGGTGGTTTGTCAAGGATTTCATCGATGAGCACAGCCATCCTCTAGCCCCACGGGATCTTTCTTGTCTGCTGCGTTCGCACAGACGAATTAGCGATGAGCAGAAAGCGGACATTGCGGACATGGAAAAATGTGGGATCCGCAAATACCGTATTATGGATATTTTGTGCTTTCAATACGGTGGATTTGATAAGGTTGGATGCATAAAGAGGGACATTTATAATTTCTGCCATGCTAATAAGCAGCAGACAATCAGTGCCGGTGATGCTAATACGGTGATCATGCACATGATGGCGAGGCGAGAGCGAGATGTGGATTTTTTTTCTTCAAGTACTTGGTAGACGAGCATGGCCATCTGAAGGGACTGTTCTGGGCTGATAGTCAATCGCGACTTGACTACGAGGCTTTCGGAGACGTCATTGTTTTCGATAGCACATACAGAACAAACAAATACAATCTGCCATTCGTGCCGTTTGTGGGGTTGAATCACCACCGCAGCACTGTTATTTTTGGCTGTGGTATAATTTCTCATGAAACAAGCCAGGCATACGAGTGGATGTTGCGGACCTTTTCTGATTGCATGGCACAGAAGCATCCGATATCTGTGATCACAGATGGGGACCTTGCAATGCAGAGAGCAATCAGGGTGGTCTGGCCAGACTCAAACCATAGACTATGTATATGGCACATTCAGCAGAACATTGTACGCCATCTGCATGATGATGACGTAAAGGAGGAATTCAGATCTTTCATTTATCATACTTCTTTCATTGAAGAGCATGAGATAAAATGGATACAATTCTTACAACGGAATAAAGTAACCAGTGAGGAGTCTTGGCTGCATCAGATGTATCAGATGAGAAAGTTGTGGTGTGCTCCATATCTTGAGGGGCGTTGTTTCCTAGGATTGAGCAGCAATCAGAGGAGTGAGAGCTTGAACTCTGTGCTACATACGCATCTTGAGGGTAAGATGTCGTTGTTTGAAATGCTAGAGCACTATGAGCGTTGCCTTGCATCGCGACGGATTAACGAAGCTCTCCAAGACGTCGAAGCCTTGCAGTCCGTTCCATTTACAGAGGAAAATGCTTCGCCGCTTGAGAAACACGCCGCAACAGTTTTCACACCTAGTGTCTTTAAGATGGTCTTATGGAGCATAGATGCTGTCAGCAAATGTCAGATGAGAGAGATACTAGATGGATCAGAAGATTCCACTTATGTTGTGTCCAAGCAGGAAAGAATGGATAAAAAGTTTGGAGTGCGCATTGAAGAGCAAGGAGGTCTTTTGCACAGGGTGAGTTGTTCTTGCCGTAAGCTGGAATGCGCAGGCACACCATGTTCCCACATTTTCTTACATATTGGGGATTTTAAAACAAACAATTATGCCCAGTTGTTGCGTTCCCACTAGGTGGACTATGAATGCAAAATGTGCATACGCACCTACCAGAAAAAACCAGATGTATGACTATTCGGTAAGCCTGCAGAGGTACCGCGAGTTGCGGAATTGTAGTCACGCCGCAAGTTTCAAGGCATGCCACTCTGATGAGGACTATCACCGTCTAAAGATGCTTTTGGAAGCACAACATCATGGCAAGCAATCAAGTTTTGAACAAGCTGACAGCAAGGAGTCAACTAATGCTCAGCATAACAGCATTAGGTTTGGCCCGTTGATGCCGCACTCGGAGAAAGTTGATAAGGTTCTGGATCCCGTGCATGTGCCAGGCCGAGGTGCACCAAAGAAAAGGCTGCAGGCAAAGACAAAGAAGTCAAGATCACAGAATATGTGTGGCTATTGCAAGAATCCTGGTCACAATCGACGTAAATGCGCTAAATTGCTAGAGGTACGAAATATGTTCATATTTATTTTTTGCATGTGTTTTACTCATAATTAATGTCCATGTGATTTATTCTATTCTTCTGTGTAGGATGTCGAGGCTGAACTGTGATGTCTACATACAGCATGAACTGACGATGAGCCAGAGAAAGTCGTGTGCCATTTAGCTTTGTGTGACGTGGTCTTTACATTCTATTTCATCGTGACAGTAATTTAGTGAAGTGCGGTTGTACTGCCATGTTACTGTATTAGTTCGACATCTTTCGTTTTCATTTTCTGTGTGTATCATTTGATGTCCAACTTTAAGAATGATGATGTATTTCGAACAGGAATAAGGGCTAGCATGGAGCACTTGTTATTTTCGAGTAGAATAATTTTTGTGATGTATTTCTGCACGCATATTCATAATCATCATGCATATTCTTCATTTATAGATCATTAATGACTGACGTATTTTTTAAATAAGCGGGGCCCAGTAGGGTGTGCTTGGAAATATTTGAGAAACCTGCATGCACGTTCATCTTCGCTGCATGCAAATCGGGCGGCAGCCGCTGTGCCAGCAGCTGTCAAGGCCTTGATGAATCACTATTCACATGCAGGTCCCCGACTCTTGCATGCAGGTGCCTAGTTTTTTCATGAAGGTCCCTGGGTCGCATCATTGGTTGAGGAAGTATCTCTAGAGTTTTTGAACTGACATTGCCCACCACCTCCTCCAAATCACCCAAATCACCTCCTCCAAATCACCCAAATTTTCTTGTACATGGTGACACACATGTGCCAAACATGTCTATGAAAGAAATTTTTGGAAAAAATTATTTTACAATGCCCCCTTGAGGCATAGACCGATGTTTTCAGCAGTCAGTCTAGAGGGCATTATAAATTCAAAAAAATTCAAAAAAATACAAAACCTTGGAAACCTAGCATTGTTTGTGCAAGAGATCATGTGTGCCAAAATTGAGGTGATTTGGAGGTGGTCGAAAAAATGCCCGCATTCCGGAGGGACCATTTGGTCTAACTTAAGCCAGTTTTTGAGAAAAGGTGAATTTTATAAGAGAGTTATAAAATAGTGACTTCAGACATTAATGAACTTTATAAGAGAGTTATCCGTCGGAACAACAATCTTGCCTATCTATTAAAAAGAAGTGAATTAGCGCCAGCAGATTTAGTAATGTGCCAGGAAAAATTGGTACAAGAAGCCGTGGATACACTTCTTGATAGTGGGTCCCGCGGGCAACCGACGAGGGATGGTCACAATAAAGTATACAAATCACTTTCAGATGTAATTGAAGGTAAAGAGGGAAGGTTTCGCGAGACTCTGCTTGGGAAATGGGTCAATTACTCGGGGCGTTCTGTCATTGTTGTGGGTCCTTCGCTTTCATTACATCAATGTGGATTACCTCTAGAGATAGCAATAAAGCTTTTTTAGCTAACTTAAGCCAGTTTTTGAAAAAAGGTGAATTTTTCCACCACCTCCAAATCACCCCAATTTTCCTGTACATGGTGACACACATGTGCCAAACATATCTATGAAAGAAATTTTTGAAAAAAATTATTTTACAATGCCCCCTTGAGGCATAGACCGATGTTTTCAGCAATCAGTCTAGAGGGCATTATAAATTCAAAAAAATTCAAAAAAATACAAAACCTTGGAAACCTAGCATTGTTTGTGCAAGAGATCATGTGTGCCAAAATTGAGGTGATTTGGAGGTGGTCGAAAAATTCACCTTGAACAAAACCTAGCATTACCAAGCACATGCCCACTGTATGCAGCATGTCTCATCAGTCAAGCAACATTGAAGCACCTACTGTGATCATTGCAGCATCAGAATATAAACACTTCAACAAAGCATAGCTGACCTGCATCTAGACAGTTGATATACTTCAGAGACATACTAGATTAATTAAGTCTCTGCCATACTTAAGAGTCTGCCATACTACTTAAGAGTCTGCCATACTACTTAACAGTTCACAAACACTTCCACCTTCCAGATTCACAGTTCACAACCATACTAGCGCAAAAGTTAAACATCATCAACTATATTGATGATGAGTAGCACTACCAGCTTCACAGAGGGTGACTAGATGGGACCCATAGCCTTTAGGAGGGCTGCATGCTCTGCCCTGATCTTCACGTCGTTCCCACTCGTCGCTACAGCGCGTGCATGCGACATAAGGTGCTCATACAGCCCATCCTTGGGAATTGGCTTAGTGGTGCAGTATGGGCACCTGAACTTGCCCCCCTTGTAGTACGCCGCCTTCCCCTTCTCCCTGATCTTGTTGGCTTCATGCTCAATGAAGGACTTGTGGTTGCACTCTTCCACCTCATCTCCAGAGTTGTACTGCACATACAAATGATTTGCATAAATACATACTTCCCATTTAGAGTAATGTAATTAACAAACATCAAATAATTGCCATTTACTTGCCCGTTAATGAACAAACAAACATAATAGCCCATTTACAGCTAATTAATGCACAAACAACAGAATAGTTCCATTTAGAAGATTTTAATGGACAAACAACAGAATAGTTCCATTTATATGCATTCATATATGGTTTCATGAAAAAACATCACACATATCCCATTTACAGCTAATTAATGCACAAACAACACAACTTTCAGAGGAATTAATTGAAAGTACAACAAAACTTTCCATTTTAGAATAATTCAATGGACAAACAACACAATATTTCCATTTATGTGCATTCAGATAAGGTTTCATGATCAAAGACCACAAATATGCCATTTAGAGCTAATTAATGACCAAACAACACAACTTTATGATATCAATGAATAAACTATATAACATTCCAATTTAGAGGCATTCATATAGGGCATCATCAACAAACAACATCTCACACAGATTAATAAACACACCAATTACAAGTTGGGGTTACCTCCTCGTCGTCGTCAGACTCAGATGGGTCGTCGAACCCAGCGATGTCCAGCTTCCTCTTGTTGCCAGCAGCTTCCTCTTTCTGCAATACAAGTAATTAATTCAATTATACTACTAACTACATATAACATAGTATACAAAGGTCAAGCAATCTGCAATGTGCTTCTAATAACCTAAAATGTTACTTTGACCTAAAATTATCCAAAGGTCAAGCATTCTACAATGATAGCTTGGTCAAACTAAAATTTTAGATCATGCTGACTGTGGTCCTTCAAACTGTAATGCCAGACTGGGCACCAACAATAATTTTGTGAGTGCTCAGGTCTGCCAATTAATGGAGGTAGTACATTGGTTGACAACAAGTAATTGCATTTACTTCATCTGGCTCATGTAATGTACATAGTGGTACATCAAATGAACAAAGTAGGATTTTAACCTCATTTGTACAATATCAACTTTAATAGATACACTGGATGGCGGCTCAGCCCCTGCCGTGGCCCACTGAGGGAATATGCAAAACAAATCTAACAACATATACAGCATATAACAAAATCTGAGCACATGAGGCAATCCAGATACTAATATAAAAAACCTAACTCTCATTATGATCTCTCTAGCATTCAACCACGAATCAACTACAAAAAATCCTAACTCTCAAATGGGGTTCCCCATTCAATCAACAAACCCTAACAAGCAGAAGGGGGTGCCGCATTCAATCACAAATCTACAATAAAAAAAACTATCTACTAAATCTTCTGCTTAACAACTACAACTAAGAGAGGAGGGGAACGAGAAGGATTACCACATCCACCACCTGCTTGTCGCTCGCCTCCGCACCTGCATCCAGTGCGCCGCCAGACGCCGTCACCACCAGGTCCGGCACGACGGAGTCCGAGCCCACCACCGCCTGCTCCACCAGATCCGCCGCCGCAGTGACCGATCCAGCGACTGCGGGTACAGCATCTCCCGCACCGCCGACGGCGGCCACTTCTTGGACGGCATCTACCGCGGTGTTCGCGGCCTCGACCGCAACTCCGTGCGCAGTGGCGGCAGCGCCACCACCTTGCGCCATCGAAGCCTAAGAGAACCCACCGGAGAGAGGGAGGCGGTGGAGTTGAGCGAGTAGGTGCAGTGGAGGGGCGATGGAGACAAGGGGGAGACGATGCGGCAAGGAGAGAGGGGGTGAGCCGATTTGGGGGAAAAGGTGGGGGAGATGCGGCCGGTGGTGGTTCCCCTCCCTCTTTATAGGATGTGACGTTTTTGGAAGTTTTCGTGCGCCGCGTGGCTAGCCCTCGACCGCCGCCGCCCACGCCCACGACCGCCGCACGTGACAAGGGAAAACGAATCGCCCACGTACAATACATGTATACCCCCAGTGTACAAAAGTAATCGGGCCGGTGCAAAAAAGCCCGGCTACTTGCCCGCTTTCACAATTCAACGGCCTGCATACGACTAGTAACCCCATCATTTATTGGGCCAGGATGCAGAGGCACGCCAGATTGTGAAAACAGGTAGCAAGTAGGCCCCACAGGGCAGGGACGGAGACGGTTAGGCAATGTGCTGCCCGCTTTAGAAAGGAACTTGAGAGGGAAAGCTCAGCGCGCTATATAAACCGGTGCTAGCTCCCCTCGCTCGGCGAGGTGGGACTAAACTCCCTGCACCCCTGGGATGTGCCCGGCGCGAAGCTCACTTTGGCCTAATTCGAGTGGGCCGTCCCACGCCAGTCTCACCCGCTGGGTCGCTGGATGGACCGTTGGGCCATCTCGTTGTCTGCGCCTGAGGCATGCATGCATGGGAAGGGCGGCGACGTGGGTTTGCATGCGCGGGTGGCGGACGTGCATGCATGCGAGCGAGGCGATTAAAACCTTGTTTTCACACTTTTCGATTCAACATGGCAATTAAAACCTTGGTTTCACACTTTTTTGATCCACCCGCATCTATTCAACGTGGCAATTAAAGTGGCATATGGATCGTTCGACGCGGCTAGTTTGAACGTAAGCGCGGTTGGTTCCCTTCCCTTCCCCTTTCCCTATTTAAACCACCAGCCCTCACCTTCTGCACACATCCATTTGCGCCGCCCTTCTCTTCTTCCCCAAACCCAGAGCACTCTCTGAGCGAGCCGCGAGGATGCAGTACAACGGCCCCACCTACCGGCTCCCACCGACCGTGCCGGAGAGACAGTATCCGGCCGGCGTCGTCGTGGAGAGCACGCTTCGCGTGTGGGCGTTCTCACGCTGGAGGGGTGCAAGGGGCTTTGCCCAGTGGTTCCTCCGTGCGGGCATTTAATTCCTTCCACGAATTTCAAGAAATAATTGTCAACCCATTTATTACGTGATATGTTTGGCGCAATTAGTGGCTAACTGGTTATTTTTTGAGGAATAGTGGCTACTTGGTTGGATACATGCCAAACGTTACGTTCAGATTAGTTGCATCATTTCGTTCATTTTGTACCCAAAAAATCTATACAAAGTGTTAATTGGACAATGTGAACAATGTGGCATGTACCCTGAACCCTAACCACCCCCCCACCACACACACACACACAACCGTAAAAACATTCAAAATTTTGCCCCACATGGAAACCATTATGCATGAATTCTCTATGGGGTCATGGGATGCCATGATGAAAGTTTGGGATCATTAGTACATGTACACGCAAGTACGATCTCTGACACGCGCATTTCCGGTCCCTGTACATGTGCATGTAAACCAACCCAACATCGATCCGGTTCAGTGGATGGATGCATGCTCTATGTGGCACGAAGTATGTCGGTCGAGCCAGTCGACGGGCTAGATCGATGCTACCGGAGGGATTCCATTGTAGACCAACGCTCGACCTATGTCCGGTGTGTGTGATAGGTCCACTGTAAGACAAACATAGTTCCGTCAACCCTAAAATCGTAAACACTGATAACCCTAACCCCCCCTCCCCACTAAACCGTAAAAACATTCAAAATTTTGCCCCACATGGAAACCATTATGCATGCATTCTCTATGGGGTCATGGGATGCCATGAAGAAAGTTTGGGATTATACACGCAAGTATGATCTCTGACACGCGCATTTCCGGCCTAGCATGTCAACACCCCGAAAGCACTAGCTGGGTTCCTCACCTGTATGAAACCAACCCAACATCGATCCGGTCCAGTGGATGGATGCATGCTCTATGTGGGACGAAGTTTGTCGGCCGAGCCAGTCAACGGACCAGATCGATGCTACCGGAGGGAATCCATTCTAGACGAACGCTCCACCAATGTCCGGTGTGTGTGCTACGTCCACTGTAAGACAAACATAGTTCCGGCGACCCTAAAACCCTTAAACCCTAAACCCTGATAACCCTAACCCCCCCCCCCCCACTAAACCGTAACAACATTCAAAATTTTGCCCCACATGGAAACCATTATGCATGCATTCTCTATGTGGTCATGGGATGCCATTAAGAAAGTTTGGGATCATTAGTACATGTACACGCAAGTACGATCTCTGACACACGCATTTCCGGGCTTGCATGTCAACACTAAACCCTAAACCCTGATAACCCTACCCCCCCACTAAACCCTAAACCCTGAACCCTGATAACCCTACCCCCCCCCCACTAAACCCTAAACCCTAAACCCCTAAACCCTAATAACCCTAAACCCCTAAACCCCTAAACGAGTTGACAAGATTTTCTTATTTTTTTTATATCATTTATCCAAATCTCACATAACTCACGTGGCCCACCCCTCCCTAAATCCCGCGATTACAGCTCCGCATTCTAACCACCCGGGCCGTCCGCACCTCCCACGACCGCTGCAAGATCAGATCGGAGACGCCGGTCGCCCACGGAATACAGGAGTCGGCGGCCACCACTCGCCGCCCACCGCCAACGTGATCTGAGGGGTCGGACGTCAGTGTTCTTCTCGCCGCCTCCTCCTCGCGTGAACGCGCCGTTTTTCCTTTGCGTCGTCGACCACGCTATACCGGCACTTATAGTTTGCGACGCACTAACCGCCGCCATCTACTCGGCGGCACCGTCTCTGAGAGAAGGTATTACCTGATCGTAACTCTTTATAATCGTTGTCGGCCGCTCCTTTAGTAGTTGAACCCTCATAGGTTTTGCACCCAAATAGGTTCTCTGCTTAAACCCATAAGTGGATCATATGTTAAATGACCCAGTTAATTTTGTTAAAATTAATTCGCTGCTAATTTTGTTATACCTTTTCCAATTTTGTTCAGATTAATTGAGCCGGATTTTATCATTGCATAGGAGCCAGCAATGTCAGTTTCAGATATGAACCTTCATAATGGAGAAAAGCCCATCTCCGAAATTACCGATGCAGTAAGTAATTGACTGTTTGTGTACAATCGTTTCGTACACATAATTCATGTGTACTCAGTATAATTTAATGGCATGTAACAGGAACTCGGCGAAAAGCATGGTCATATGAAGTTAGTATGCTCACAGACAAGGTTCGGAAAAACCATGAAACTGTTGTCACCAGACCACAAAAAGTACATCATATCAGAAACCAGTCTTGGCGGTCTAACCCAGATGCATGAAGTGACTCTACGGCGCATAATGTTGGTTAGACTAGCCAAGAGCATAGATATGGACACCCAATCCATTACCATCGGAAAAACGCCAATTCCTATAACAAAAGAGGACGTGCAGTGTATATTTGGCATTCCGATAGAAGGGGAGGATATAGAGCCACATCTGGAAATGCAAACCGACACAGAATTGTTTACCGCCTATGCAAACAATGGGCAAATTTTGATTTCTGACCTTGAAACGGCGATCCGAGCTTCCAAAGCCCTAGACGGCGATTTCCTGAGACGGTTCATTCTGTACGCAATTGGTACTGTACTAGCACCAATAGCACAACAGTATGTGGACTCGAAATATCTCAACCTTGTTACAGATCTTCAAAACCTTCGGAAATTTAACTGGGGATGTTTCACACTTAATCACTTCTTCAAGTCCGTTCACAAGTTTAGAACTCGAGATCACGTAAATCTACAGGGAAATCTAATTCTGCTCCAGGTTAGTGCTAGATCACTACTTAATGTCCTTTAATTATTGTTCTGTTGCATATCTGTATGGTGATGAAGTAATTTATTGTGTAGTATTGGTACTGGGAGCACGTGCGTAGTGGCCGATTGATGTATGCTTCTAGACCCCCACCATTGATCGCACGATGGGACGAAACGACGGCTACTTTAAGAAGCGATGCTTACGACAAAGGAGGTCTTCATAACGGGCTGGTACCTATCTACAATTGAACTTTCTATATCCGACTTTTTATTTGGTACTAATGGTTCATTATATTTTATAAAAAAAGGCTGTCATGGAAATTTGTGCTCCTCAACGACCGTCTGAGAATTCTAATAATTTTCCAAGAAAAAATGATGAACATGTGCATCAACATGATTCGTATCGAGCACCATCACAAGGACAGCAATTTAGTAGCCAGCAAGTATGTACTCCAAAGACTATTTGTTTTTGCAATATCACAAATAGGTGTCATGGAACCTCATTCATTTAGCTATTGTTATCAACGGGGTTTTATTTGGTTTACACAGATTGACATGGTAGTTGAAGCCATGAATGCACGCTTAGCTGATCATGAAAAGAAGGTAGGCAGGAAGTTAATGGAAATTGAGCACAGATTTGATGTCAAATACCAGACGCTAGCTGAAGACTTGATCGACATGAAGACTAAAACTGGCACTAATCCTAGGTTGTCGAAGGCCGAGGACGAAATTAAAGACTTAAGGAGGGAACTACATGTATGTCATACTGTGCATTTTGTATTTTGTATGAATATGTTCCTTCATGTTCATTATTGTTTGCATTGTTACAGGAATTAAAATACGAATTTAGAAGCAACCGACAATCAGTGTCACAGAAAGGAGGCGTGCAGGTGATCTTTATGGCCCAACACGTTAATATCTAAAAGTAACAAACTAATGATGAACTACCTTTGTTCTTTGTAGGATCAAGTCAATGTGTGCAATTCATCACTGACAGAAACTCCTAGGGCTATACAATTCACGGCAGGGACTTCGACTACACCAAGTGCAAGACATGTGACGGAAAACAATGAGAATCCAGAATTAACTCCGATGAAGCTTGTCTTTGGTAATGATTACAAGTTCACGGATGAGGACATAGAGACAGCCGTTTACATCCGCGGAACATACGACCCTGTTGAAATAGCTAGAATCGGAGACATTACCCTCACAGCAGAAAAACTAAAGCGAAATTTGGACGAGGAATACATTTATGGTGATGTAAGCCCATTATACTCTAGTCTACATCATTACTGCAACAACTTTCTTATTATTGTATGATTGAAAATTTGGCAAGTTATTATGGCATATGCTCGCATTAGCCAAATTGAGAATGATACTACCTCAATCATATCCCCTGAAGAAACCGAAAAGCTGTTACAAATGAAGGGGGTGGTTCCTGTTGGACGTGCAGCCTCATGGTTAGCTCGTGTAGCAGAAAAATTTGTAGGGCGCCGAAAGGTACATGTTTTCCTCAGTTACATAGTTTATGTACACACTATACACGACAAATTTCAGTTCTCAACCCAACCCAAATTTTACGGCAGGTGCATGTCCCACTGAATGTACACCAAAACCATTGGATGCTAATGATGTTTAATTTTGACAAAAAGAAATTCAGACTCTGAACTCCATGAATTATCATTGCGACAAGACCAAGGAAGATTCTCTTGTAAGTGTTCTCTTGCTGCCTCTTTTGATCCGCATGGCACATGAGCTCCCAAAGTACCGTAACCCTATGTATAACTCGTCGTACCCTAGGTGGACTCGATTCAGTTCTGCATCGACGAAGCTGTCAAGAATGGGTTGATATCACCAGCTAAGAACATCAATTTTGCCGAATGGACCAAAAAACGCTATGAGAACATACCACAACAGACCGATGGGTAGGCATGGCCTCATAAATTATTATTTGCCTACATGAATAAGATTACTGATCTTTAACTAAACATCGCAGGACTTCCTGTGCGGTTTGGACACTGCAGTACATGTTGTCATGGAACGGGGATGAAATGACCGATATTTTCAACCAGGTAATTGAATGCCTAATTAACATTTGTACTTTGTTTAGCTTGAAAGCTATGCTGACATAAGTGTCGGTTATCAAATATAGGCAAGGATAGATATTTTCAGGTGGAAAATATGTACAGCCTTACTGCATTCAAATTGCAACGCGCTTCGTCTCGAATCATATAAGTTCCCCATAACGGTTAGTGCTACATCAAGAATATATCATTTATTTCATAAGTCTCATGATTAGAACTAACGCAGCACTCTCTCTTATACAGAAGGAGGTGTACGATGCCCAGCAAGCAGTTCTACCTGATGGTTCAGAAGACGACGTGCAATTAGTAAACAATCCTGATGGTTCCAACAAACCCGACACATCCAACTCCTAGAAGGATACCGGTGCACCCAACTCCCCCAATAGTGGTGCACCCAACTCCCCAAAAAGGAAGAGAGCACGTGGACGCCCGAGAAAGCTAGTCAATCCCGAGGAAGCAGCAAAAACAAAGAGTCTTAAAGAACTGAAACTTAAATTTGACAGCAAGACCATAGCCAACCAAGTGTCTTCGTTTCCATCACGGTCACGCAGAGAGCATAAACCAGCACCAGCTTTATTGAGCCCATTCAAACACAAATAGGTTGCATCAATTGATCATCAATTGATAAATGCTCATGCTCATGCTCTACTTTTAGCATCATTTCATACACGTTTAGTTCTTATCAGAAAGTGGAAATAGGTACTTTTGGCAATCATGAGCATCCTCTACTTATAGCAATATCTAATGCATCATCAGTACAAAGCTTGATTTGGCAATAGGTGGAATCGGCAATCATTTGCATGGTTTAATTTTGTGAAGCTATAATCATGCTGAGTTATACACTAAACATAATCATGCCAAGCTATAACTACCATAGTCATAAACCAGGCTTTTCTTAAGCACAGGTGCTTATTTGTACAGGGTAGACGCATAACTAGGCGTCTCTCCTATAGAAATAGGCACCAGTGTTTCAGAAAAACCCTGTTTATTTTTCTAAGCACCACCGTACGCATCAAGCATTGTACAAGGCTTATCATGCATCACCAAAATAGTATTAACAACTTGGAACACTAAACCAGAGTAGCAGCAAACTCTTAAGATAAACGGCAGATCAACCACCGCACAGCATAAGTTCAGACACACCATAGGACATAAGTTCAGACACATCGAACAACAAAGAAACATAGATATCATAAAAGGACACTGCGCTAGCAACTTGAAGGCAGACTTTGATCTCTCTTCATGCCGCGTAGTGGCAGTGGTAGTAGGGGTCAGCCTCCTGTGCTTCTGAAATTTTCACACCTGATTTGATGTTGTCTATTATCTTCCAAGCCTTGTAGGTGGCGTACGCATCCTTCGTTGCGTACTCGATGAGGTAGTCTGGCAGCGGGCTGATCCCCCACAGTTTATGGTCTTCGGTCCTGTTGATCTTCTTCTTCATGTTTTGGTAAAATGGGTGGATGACGCTGGCTGCAACATCAGCCAAGTAGTCGTACTGCTTCTTTCTGCCGGCATATGGAACTCTATAGTTTTTCTGAATGTCGATGTACTTTTCGGGATTGATCTCCAAACCAGACATCTTCAGCATCTCTTTGTCATTATGAATGCTGAAACCGGCAAAGGTGAACAACTTCTTCTCCTGGAGGAAGCTCTTGAGGCGCTTGGGCCTTCAAGGGGAGAGACATATTGAAGATTAGTAGTAATTTTGAAGATGAATGCATGAAGTACATGATGTTATTTCTCTTTTTGGATCATACAGTTGAAAATAACACTACAGCAAACTACTTCACTACATCAACTTCAGAAACAACTTTTAATACATCTAGTCCAGTGCATCCACACCGGTAGACACGACACTAATGCATCAATATCAGAAACTACACTAGTAGACACAACACTAATACATCTAGTCCAGTGCATCAACTTCAGAAAATAACACTAATGCATCCACAGGCGGTAGACACAACACTAATGCATCAAGATGAGAAACTACACTAGTATATCAAGTTTGGTGATTAATCTGGTGCAAGATTTTAAGATACTAATCCAGTGCATCAGGGTAAAAATCTATGCCAGTCCATGTACTTGAGAAACCACACTAGTGCGTGCACTTCACAATCTACACTAGTAGATGTAGTTGAGAAACTAGGGTATATGAGTAGGATGGCTCACCATTTTGTGGCCGCAGCGATGTGGTAGACCAGGCAGAGTTCATCCACGCATAACTGCAGAACTGCTGCGTACTGCGGAGGTTCGTCATCCCTGGTATACTCCACATCAACGCCGACGAATCTAGGATACCTGCCGACGGCTTTCATGAAGAGCCTGGTGAGCATTTCGTCGGCAGTGTCTGGATTGCTGGTGCAGACGACCTCCAGCGTCTCTTTGCCGTGGAGTTCCACCTTGTAAAGTTTGGTGGTGTAGTCGCGCTTCTCACCGGGGACCTGAACGTCGTCTTCGTTGATGCTCTGCTCTTCCTTGATGCTCTGGTCGGACGTCTCGCCACAGTGACGCTTGGTAGACGGCTCATCCGCCATTGCCCTTCTCCAGCGACGGCGGTTTTGAGACAGAGACGGTGGTTGCAGTTTGTGGAGTAGATGGACGTGGTTCGCATAATGAGGGAGGAATCGAGGAGAAGGTGCCTTTTTGAGTTCTGGGGGAGGCAGTTCGTCGCGTGGGGGAGGCAGTTCGTCGCGTGGGGGAGGCGCTCGTCGTTATCGTGATCGTGGGGGTCGTGGGGCTCATGCTGTTCGTGTTCCATTCTGTAACCACCCACGGGCCTGCAACGATAAAATGCTTAAAACACTTCTGACATGAAAAAAAGAGAGCAAAAAACAGAGTACTATCGGTCTCACAAGTGCACGCGGTCGTGCACCTCCTGCGGTTTGCCATCAATTGCTATCGGTCTCACAAGTGGGTTCCCTTGTCATCCACACAACCGCGCCACCACATGTACCACATTTTTCTTTCTCCCCGTCTCGACCACTCCACATCTTTCTTTCTCCCCTTCTCGACCAGCGCCGCCGCCGCCGCCATCTCCCGACGACCCCTCTCTTCACTGCCGGTGCGCGGCTGCCGCCAACTCCGGCAAGTACGTGAGATCTCCCCTCTTCTTCCCTTCCCCAACCGCGTCTCCCTACGGAGGCGGATCTGAGCCGATTGGTTTGGACTGAAACTTAGTTTTTGGATTGGATCTTGATTTGGTTTCTATGGTTTGAACCTTTGGATTCAATCCAAAAGTTGAAAACGGTTTGGACTGGGTTGGATGACGAGCATGTATAGTTCGGTTTGGTCTAGATTCTAAATGAAAATATCTGGATTGGTTTGGTTTTGATGTGTGCCGTGGATTGGACTGGTTTTAGTTTGGATGCCGAACTATTCCCAGGTTTAGATGAGACGGGCATTGCCATTGTCATTGGCATTGCTTTATTACGTAGATGATAGTAAATAGATTGATTAGCCATTGCCAGTATAGGTTATCACTATGATTTATTATATGTATGATCTTTGTATTGTACTATGTACAATTCAACTTAGAGTTCAACATGTTCTGTGTAGAATGGAGGAAGCACCATGTGGACGCTGCAACTCATGGTGCCGGACCAGCCTTTCTACTGCCACACTGTCCGGCATCTACTTCCAGCCTTCTTTTGTTGTTGCAGCGGTAACAATTTATATGAACCTTCTGACAGTACATTCTTTTTTTTTGCTATTTCCACTAATGTATTGTGTCTGTTATTTGTTTTATCTTACACAGATTGTACCATGCAATGTGAGATTGGCATTCAATGAGCTCATCGGAGACACCGTGACCTTCGACGCTCTTGGGGGCCCATATACTATGCAGGTCGAGAAGGGGCGAAAGATAACCCAGATAGGAGGAGATGATTGGGATCGTTTCATCGCCCGCATGCGTCTTAGTGGGGGTGAATTGATCAGGTTCTCCTTCAGAACAGATAGGCCCAGGATTTTTGTTATCTATCTAAATTTGATTCCGGATAGTGAGGATGAAGTTCATGAGGAGGAAGATGGTGCTGATTCAGATGATGACGATTCAGATGATGATGAGAACCCACTTGTTGAATACCTGTATGCCCAAGGACTCAGACTGGGCGATGAGGAAATCGGCAACCTCTGGGACATGCTTCCGCTACGTGAAGACTACCTAGGGAAGCCATTCGTGACCCGCCTCACAAGGACGAATGTTAAACGGCATATCATGGTATGTTACTTAGTGTGGTAATTACATGATATGCATGCTTAGTTAGTGTAGTAGTTCATATGATATGCATGTTGTAGTACTGTGATGAGAGGCCTAGTTTAGAATTCATTTAGTGAAGAATTTTATGACATGCATGTAGTGTAGTAATATGCGATGATATGCTTAGTGTACGCAGTAATCTAATGATATGCCTAATTACTGTAGTAATTTGATGCTTGGCGTATAGTGTAGTGATGTGATGATATATATGCTCAGTGTTGAATCCAATGATATATGTGTCTTGAAGTGTATGCTTTGTTGATAATTGCACGTGACATGATCATATATCATGTCAACTGTTTTCAGAAATTACCTAAGAGGTTACTTGATAGCTGTGGCATCGACCCGGACGAAGAAGGCATGGCTGCTGGACTACGCCTTACCAGAACGGGCTCCATCACCAGCTGTGCCTATGCAGTGGACACGGACGGTCGCACTGTCTTGAGCAGGGCAGGGTGGAAGAAGTTCCTTCGTGCCAAGAATCTTCGGGTAGGACAGGCCATCCTACTCAGTGTTGCGAACACCCGTCGCCATGACTTGAGGATGATGATCACCATCCACCTCATTTAGAACTGGGGTGGGCCATGTATCAATGTGAAATGAACTTATTATGTTAGCTCTTGTTTGCAAGTACTTGTCGTGTATTACCGTACCTATATCTACTCATATCTAGGTACTATTGCTTGTGATGGATTGCAACTATTATTAACTGGTAACTAATGCTCTACTACCTATGATTATTCCACTGTGTTAAATGGTAACTGTTATATATGTTTGCTGAAGCTTCCGAAGAATTTTACATACATCGTTTAAAAAATGTTCATGAATTATATTTTTTCATCAACTTCAAAAAATATTCGTATTATTAAGAAATTGCGAATTTTTTTAAAATTCACGCTTTCTTAAGAAAAACATAAACATATTTTGAATTCAGGAACAATTTTTTAAACGATGAACTGTTCTTGAAATCAGGAAAATTTTCCAAATTCAGAAATATATTTTTGAAATTGTGAACATTTTTAAAATTTCCTAATATCTTTTACGAATTCATGAACATTTTTGAAAAATTCATACATTTTTCAAAATATTTTGAACATTTACTAAAAATTCATGAACATTTTTTTAACATATGAACACTTTCTGAAATCACGAACATTTTTTGAATGTGTGAGATTTATCATGTCCTGAACATTTTTTCAAGCCATGAAGAACTTTGGAATGCGAACATTTTTTCGCAATTTGCAACTTTGTAGAAATCCTGAATTACTTTCAAAAGGAAAAATAGAAAACAGAAAAAATAAAAAGGAAAAACGAAAGGGGCTTCCCGCCCCTCACATGGGCTGGCCTTAAGGGCGCACGAGGGACGGCGGGTGCACGCTTCCTTGGTTTCGGGCGTGTTGGTCGTCATATAGGATCGTATGCCCGGCCGTATACGTATTTGTTTGTATACGGCGGCCTTTCGTGCACGCGTGAAGCCGCCCGCGCGTGGGGCAGCACGTGTCACGGGTAGTTGCCAAACTGTCCCATCATATAAATGTGGACGGCAACCACCTCCGGCCGCATCGCCCACCATTTCCCCCCGCCGCATCGTCTCCCTCTCTCCACTCCCCACTCCCCAAAACCCTCTCCTCTCCAACCTCCTCGTCTCCCTCACCGCATCCTCTCCATCGCCATGGCGGACGCAGGAGGCGAGCGCCCCGATTGGGGCACAGATCTGGTGGAGCAGGTGCGGCAGGTCGCTGCGGGCACCTTTGTGAGGGGGCGTGCCGGCGTCCAGCGCGGTGCTCCCTCCGTTGGAGATCTGGAGAAGGCAGGGCCGCAGCAGCGCGGTCCAGCCAGATGCGCCCGCTCTGGCAATCTCCGGCGAGGCGCAGAAGGTGGAGGCGGGCTCTGTCGAGGCGCAGAAGGTGGGGGCGGGCTGTGGCGAGGCGCACGAGGTGGAGAAGGTGGAGAAGGTGGAGGCCGGCTCCGGCGAGGAGGAGACGGAGCAGAAGGTATCTGCTTATCACTTTTAGTTGGTAGTTTTTAGATTGTAGTGTTTGTAGCCAGAACTTTGTTTGGTTAGATTTGTGCATGGCCTTGTGATTTGGAAATTGTCTACCTGAGGTGATTAGATGGTGCATTAGTTTGGTTGTAAATATAGTGAAGGATGTGCACATGTACTGGGTGTTGTCATGTTAATCCAAAAGAGCTTCTCAAGGGCTGGATTTTTTTGTGCTGGATTGGGGCTTCTGAAGGAGAGGGGAAGCGTGGTCGAGGGGAAGGGGCAGTCTATGCTTATTTAGTTTGGGTTAGTTGTGGAATTTTGTTGTTGCTTCAGACATATTGACAGCATTGAACATCCTCTGCAATGCCGTTGCTTCAGAGATAAAAGCATCTTGGGGTTTTTTCAGATGCTTATTAGATTAGTAGTTGAATTTTTGCTTGTTAGATTTTAATTAGTATGAGGTTGAATACCTTATTTAAGGGGGAATTTAAGGTCAGATAGATGTCATATGATTATTAGATCTGTAGTTCAATGCTGCTGACATTTATGATTATTTGATTTGATCTGTGGTTCAATGATACTGGATGGAAACATATTTGATTTGGAATGCATTAATTTTGATGTGCCAATGAATTGATTTAGATGATACAAGATTCATCTATAGTATAATTTGTTGTTGTTTTGGTAAGTAATGAAATTTTAGATGTTTGTTGGAGATGTATGCATTTATAGTTGAAGTTGTACCTAATTAACTACTGCATTATGTTAATATGTGTAGGAGCTTTGCTGCATTATCTCAAAAACAGTAATCTGTGCATATTGAAATTTGTAGTTGGCTTCTGTAATTAGTACATACTATATGTAAAGTGTGAAGTAAACATTCCAAGGCAGGATCCTAACAACAAAATATACTATATGTTTCCATTAAGTAGTGTGGGGGGGGGGAATTCCCTCAAAAGAAAAGTGTTGGGTAAATTCAGGGAATGTCAAGAATCCAGCTTGCATTTTCATTAGCATTTATGAAGGAAATCATTTGTCTTTTGATTGATTGCTTAGATTCTTTATTTATAAGGAAAGCATTTGGTCACTTGCAACATACCAATGTGGTTCACATTCACAATTTTGTTTGTAATGACATTCTGTTAACTGCAATTCAATTCATTGTAATTGATGTGCTTGTTTGACAATATAGCAGGAGGAGGAGGATCTTGTGGGCAACAAGAGGAAGTGGGAAAAGACTGGGTTCTACCCATATGACTCTGATGAAGATGAGCCGTACGAGGTAAGGCCTAGTTGAAATGTTATTTGTGCATTGAGTTAGTATTACGTGTTTATAGTTTTTTGAATGCATAATGTATTAATGTCAGTCATTAATGTGTGCAGTATGAATCTGGAGATGATGTGGACGAGGGGAACGTCGAGTCCTTTGAAGAGAAGGAGGTGCAGAAGATCAGGGCCCAAGGATCTGCCATGTACTACAACTGGAGGAAGGACAAGTACACGTGCCCCTACTGCAGCAAGCCCAAGCCCAGGTCTGGGTTGCAGGAGCATCTGATGGAGCATTGTCGGGCTACATCCATCAGCAGTCATGACTACAAGATCAGTGCTCAGCATTCTGCCCTCCACAAGGTCCTGAAAAACCCTAACATGTAGTTGCCCTAGACCCTGGTTGTCGTATGATGGAGGAAGCCTCAGTTCTTTTGGTGAACTTTATGTGGTATTCTGATGGTGGAAACTTTTAGTGCTAATGTAGTATGAACTTTATCTAAGTGTAGTACTGTCATGTGTAAACATATCTAATATGCTAGTGGTCTGAACTTCGAGGTGTCTGCATCAGCAAGTGTGATGTGTGGATGCTGTTATCTATGGTAGTAATATATATTGCTATCTATATTTCTGTCCCTTAAATTTGCCATTATGGTTCCTTAGATGTATGATTTGCTTGAATTTAGCTGCTGCAATGATCAGACATGCCGCATCAGTGTTGCTTCACTGATCAGGCATGCTGCAAACACTTGGTGAAAACATGCATATTCATATCAGCAACATTGATATGGCATCGGAGTACTACCCAGTACTTCGTATTTGTCTGCCGTTAGATCGACATCAACGAACGGTTCTAAAAAAGCCCAACCACTCTAAAACATGAGTAAGCCAACATATTATTTCACTGCTTATGTCTATTTTTTTGCTGAATCATTAGGAAGCCCTAAATATTTGGATGCAAGATCACCAACATGGCACTACTGAAATATTTCAGTGTCTACATCTCTGTACTGAAAGTGCATTACTGAAATATTTCAGTGGCTACGTGTGTGTACTGAAACAGCACCACTGAAATATTTCAGTTGCTACATGCGTGTACTGAAACAGCACCACTGAAATATTTCATTTCGTACGTGCGTGTACTGAAAGTGAACCACTGAAATATTTCAGTGGGTACGTGCATGTACTGAAAGTGCACCACCGAAATATTTCAGAGGCTACGTGCTTCTACTGAAACAGCACCACCAAAATATTTCAGTGGCTACGCGCGTGTACTGAAACTGCTACACCGAAATATTTCTGGGGTTGCGTGCGTGTACTGAAACTGCAGTACTGAAATATTCAGTGTCTACCCGTGTGTACTCAAATTGCATTGCACTACTGAAATTTTTCAGTGTGTACCCGTGTGTACTGCAATTGCACTACTCAAATATTTCAGTGTGAACCTGTCAGTACTGAAATATTTCAATGCCTACAACTATCTACTAAACTTGCAGTATTGAAATATTTCAGTGTCAACCCAGAGTCTATCACTCTAAACTGTGTACTGAACTTTTCTGGAGGCACTGCTTGCAGCCAAAATATTGCAAGTTCAATTTACACAGATTGCATCACGTAATTTGAACACAACTCTTGAGGTGACAGACAAAATTTCCTATCATGGATACAACTCCAGCACATCAAAACGTAGCAAGTAAACATAGCAATGCTATATGCCTAGACTCATTACAGCCTCGTCGATCAAACTAAGCTGCCATCCAGAGGCTACGGATTCAAGTACACAGGTAGCAAGAACATATTGCAGAGAATCAAATTAAGCAAGTGGCAAGTAATGATGAATGAAATTCAGCAATCATACCCTAAACATAGCTACGGCCGCCGTTCAGACGAGGAGAGCGGCGAGGGAAGCGTGGAGAACGGCGGGGAAGCGATGTCGCGACCACTGTCCTCCTCCTCTTGCGCTTCGGAGTCATCTCCGACTCGGTTGGAGGCTCCACAATCTGCAACGGCACCTCATGCACCGTGGGTTCCTGATCCAGTGGATGCTCTACCCTGGATCTGAACGCCCACCACCTACGCCTGGTCCACGGGCTAGACGAATCGGCCTGCTCCATCGCCCAGAGGAGGATCTCGACCTTGTGCATCGGTTGTGCGGGTGGGGGGGGGAAAGCTTTGCCCTCTCCCTCCTCGTCATTTGCTTCAAAGTGGCCATTGCCGTCCAGTTCATCTGCAATATGTTGTGAAACCAAGAACGGATCTCCGTCAACCTGGCCATCTTGACCTGGTCGCCGCCGGCGATCTCCACGAAGTCGGCGTTCTCGCCGCCGCCGATGTGCTCGATCTGCTGCTCCATCGAGGATCTTGCGTGGATGGAAGAGGGGGGTGGATGTGGAAGATGAGAAGAGCAAAGTTGCGGCCGCGAGAAGGAGGAGAAGGCTAGGAGATGGCCGCGGTTGCAATGGTGATGGAAGAGGGGAAGGAGCACGGCGGCGGCTTTGCATTGGACGAGAGGGGCGGCGGTTTTGCATTGGAGGAGAGGGGCGGCGGTTTTGCATTGGACGAGAGGGCCCCACCTTGTCATATATTTCCTAGGACTAAAATGCCCCTAGACTAATAGTACTTTCGAGTACTTTCATCCGCGTACTTTCGAGTACTACGTATGTATGCGCCGTTAGATCGAGACAAACGAACGGCTCCAAAAAATGCCAACTACTGTAAAACTTGTATTTAAGTAATAGTGTGAGTGGTTGTTGAATTCTGCAGTTTCCAACACCATTGAGACTGTATGCATATCTGTCTCCATTCCATTCTCCATGTCATGAAATTCCTGTAACCTTTTCTGGAAAAGCATAACTCACACTGCAATTGAATGTAGTGGATTGTTGCCATCTAACTTTGGGAAACTTTGAATTTGTTTTAACTTACCTGCAACTGTCCCTAGGTATTGGATAAATTAATTAATTTACATGTCAGCTGCATGAACCAGGAGCGTCAGAAGCAGAATTCAGTTTAGCTTGACAGTAATGTACATCTGTTTATTTTCTAGATGAATCAAAGGGAATAGAATTTGGTTTTCTCACGTGCTACCTTTATTTTCAACTTCACGTGACTGTTTAAACTGAGATCGACACTGTTTGTGAGCTATCCTGAACCTCATGATGAGGATTTTTAGCGTTATTTACGCATTCAAAAGAGTGGACTACAGTTAACGGAATCTCCAAATTTGTGTTTGTGTCTTGAGCAATACTGTATGTTTGTTTAGGGGAGATAGATAAACGGTCCTTGGGTGTTTGTTTTTGTCTAATTATAATTAACTACTAGTCTTTACTCTTTACTAGTTTATATAGGACCATGTTTGTTAAGGCTGGAACTTATATATTATGCCTCTCATACTCTGCTGAATGTCCATATAGGGGTATGTTGTCTGTTGATTGTTGCCTTGGTGTCTTTCTTCCGCAATGCAAGGATGCAGATTGTTATGATCGCAATACATTCCTAGACATTCTAAGATTTTCTATTTATACTGAATCAGCATTCAATGTTCTCTTGAGAATGCAGAATTCTGGCGTGAGTTGATGGTTTGCATGCCAAAATTAAGCAGTTGTGCTCTTCTTGTTAAGGATTTTCTAGTGTTTCGTATTTGTAGTCTCCTGTAATCAGTCAGTCCTCCTCTGCTCTATAGTACAGCTAGTAATGCTATTGACCACACTCTTTGCTCTGTTGATCCAACCAAAAGCCTTGAAGTTTCACTTGAGATTGCATTAGTGCTGCAAACCTTACTCCTTATCTTGTTTCTGCGAGATGGATTGCTATGACTTGTCTGCTATTGTATTGCATTTGATTGACTTGATTGACATTTTTATTTCTTGCCTCTGCATCCGGTTGCTTAAGTTCGTACAGGTGTTGGTTTTACACTTAGGTACCTTGCCAAGTTAATTCCTTGGTTGTTCATGACCCCTCTTCTTCTTTAAGATGTCACCCTCCTAAACTAGTGGGAAATGGCTTTCGATATCCTTGTGATATTTTAGCTTGTTTACTCTGAAAGTGGGGTACAGTTTAATTAAGGGAATTCCCAAGTCTGTGTCTTGAGAAATACCATATGTTTGTACGAAAATAGCACAAGGATCCTTAGGTGGAGGTTTGTCTGGTGAGAGATAACAAGTATCTTTATGATTCTGTAGATACATCCGTTTCTCTGACAAGTACTTCCGGACGGAGGGAGTATATGTTTAGGAGCATGTTTGTTGAGGCTGAACCTTACTATGCCTCTCATACTGGTCTGCTGAATTTTGAGAGATTTTCATATAGGGGGGCATGTTGTCTCTGGATTTGTTGACTCCTTGTTGTCTTTCTTCAACAGGGCAAGGATGCAGTTTGCTAACTTACAGTATATTGCTAGCTATCATAAGAGTCTTTGTTATATTGCTAACTTACAGTATATTATGGCCGTTGTAGACAGTACTCCTGAATTTTTTTTGTGCGACAGAGTACTCCTGATACTATACCACAGGCACCTTGTCATTGTGCTCTTCTGTATAATTGGATAAGGCCTGTAGTCAGTGAGATGTACATATATATGGGTCTGAGCACTCCATGTTTCTTGCAAACCCATGCTTTGCAGGCGTGAGGCACATGAACCTTTGAAACCCTTGTAACTTCTCTGTAACTGTCCCTAGATATAGGAGTAATTAATTCACTTGCATTTGCATGACAGCTGCATGAACTAGTAGGGCCAGAAGCAGAAATCAGTTTAGCTCGCCAGTGATGTACATTCTGTTCATTTTCTAGATGATGAATCAAAGGGCACTGGAATTCGGTTTTCTCCTAGTGTTTTTTTTTACCATGTCAAGTTTATTTGTGTTGATTGCTGAAGGAATATATTTGGTAACTTTTGGATATGTCAATTTTGACATTTTCTTGATCTGATCTATAAAGGACCAGTCAGCCTGTTACTGGCAACTCTGCATTTATCTTGATCTAATTTTTAAAATGATCTGGCAGCTTCTAATGTTTTGTATGTGGTAATGTGCAGGAAGCTAAACAAGATGTTGAATTGATTGGAAAGTGGGAAACAGTTGATGCAGCTGATGCATTAGAGCTTCTCCCAACAGATTTTGAATTTGAGGAAGACATCCAAGCCCTTCATGCTTGCTTTGGTTTTTCTTAGATGTCCATGTGCCAGGAGGCTTTTAGATTTTTTTGGTGTGTTCATGGGAGAAGCCCCCCCCCCCCCCCCCCCCCCTCTCTCACGTTCACCTTCCCTTCCTGCCCCTAAATCTCCTCTCTTAACCTCCTTTTTATCTGCAGGTTCCTAAGCATTAGTGAGGTGAGATACATCGTGTGGATTGGCTTCACTCTTTAACAAAATTATGGAAAAAGGGGCTTTTGTTGAACTCTACTGTTTCAAACAGAAAGTTGTCTTCCAGGTTAACAATGATTCCCATTCTTCATGTTCTGAATTTCCTGCAACCTGTTATGAGAAACATCATCTCTTCACTATGCAAATGTAGTTGTTGGTTCCCATCTAGCAGGAAGCAATGCTATATCATTTCAAAGGTGTATTGAGTACAGACGTCATGCAGCTCGTCAAAGTATCCTCCCCCTCTGTAGCCCCTTTTCTCTCTATATATGCTGGTGCCCCTTTGTTCGATTTGATCCCATTTGCTCTTCTTCCCTTTCCTTCACGCGATTTACTCACGTAGGTGCACAAGAGGAGAAGGTGCTCAACATCGCCAGCGAGTCTGTCGGTGTGAGGCATACTTCAACTACAAAAGGCGCCCAACGGTTAGTGCCCTTCCGTCTCACTTGCCCTCCTCTGTGGTGTGTATTTGCAACCTCTTCTGAGAGAAAAAATGTATTCTTTTCCGGGAGGACCAATGCATTTCAGTGGATCAGGGTTAGTGCAATGCTTTCATGGCATAAAAGTTTAGGCAACTAGAAAGGTTGCATCATGCTTGCTGAATGTAAAAGTCATCTTTGTAGATCTGTTAATGTCATACTTTCTTTTTTTCTCCCTGACAAATGGCCGGTTTGTTATTTTGTACCAAATGGATCTGTCAATAGTGGATTGTTTCTGTTTTATGATTCCAAAGTCTATATACAAGTATATATACTACATACTGAATTTTCTCTCTTAGAAGGCTATCATAGTCCGTTGATTCGTTGGAAGGCACATTAATTTCCAGATTAAAAAATCTAATTTTTCTTAGTCAAGGGCAGTCCTTTCCGACTGAATGTTGTGGGAGCTAGAAGTCGATGTTACATCCAGACCTCTAAAACGGTCATTCCTTTGAGTTTTGATTAAGTATCAAATATTTGTCCCTCCACTGTGACCTCTATGACTATAAATAAGTTCTTATTCTCCCTTGGTGTCGATATTATAAACATGGTAATTTTGTCTGTTTGGTTTGGTTGTGTGTTCCGTACCTTATTGTCTTGCTGGATATAATGAGAAAAAACTGAACTTTTTTTGTTATATGTAATTGGGCAGTTGATTTGTGCGTCACAATGCAAGTGCTTGCACCTTCTTCTGTTGTGGATGTCGACTTGCAAGTGAGTGGCTTGTCAATGAGCAGTCTAGGAGCAGCTCTGGCCTTGTGTGACCACAGCGAGTTCACCGCGCCGCAACTGCCTTTCAGGTAGTTGTTCGGTCTCCTCCCTGCTCTACTTAATCCTCTGTGGTGCCTAGCCATTATGCTGAGGCCATGCTGTGATCCTGGCCTTCGAGCTGTCGTAATTGTTAGGGTAAGGCTTGGCTTGCGTGGTGGTCATCTGAACATACATGCTTTGTATGTCAACTAAGAACAAGCGGAGAGGCTCGTTCCCACTCATGCTTGATTTGGGGTACTTGGATGTCAACTCGGTGTTCATATTACTGATCTCTTTTCTTCATGTTGATTAACTACTGTTTTCCATCCCATGGCATGGTTGGCTAGTGTGGGTGTTTCCTTCCTGATCATGTATGCTATCATGTTTAGCTTTGTCTCCTACTAGATTATATGTACCGAATTCCTCGATGTACTCATGTTATGCATTTGGCAATCTATGCATGTAAGTAGTCATTTTTTAATGGATGGATAGCCCATTGTGGTGATTTGGTTCTGTGGTGTGCTCCTAGCCATCGAGATGATTATTTTTTGCGTGTGTTGATGGACTTGCATTGTTGCTAGTGGTTGGTGTGCAACATATATTTGATTCTTAGATGATCACTTGCACTGATTTGGTCTCCAGAACATAGCATTTGTTTTATATTCTGATTTGGCCGATACGATACGATGATTGTTTGTGTATTACAGGATAGGAAGTTTGATGTTCTGGAGGGTGGAGCGATCGCATCTCGGGCAAGAAGACCGATCGATGATGGTGGATTTGTAGTGCAGCTTGGTCTATGTGAAGATTATATTTCCAGCGTCTGTAAATCTGAGATTGTTGTATGAGGTTTGCTGCTGAATGTAATGTTGAGGCGAGTGCCTGATGATGGATTCTTGCTTTTTGCATTGGAGTGTCTTTGAAACTCAAGGTCCTTCTCCTCTGCAGGAGATGTGGTTTATTTGTCTCAATATTGTATGGCATGATGAACATTCAATCAAAAGTGAGATATCTTTTTGAGTCGATCCAGAGACCATAAACTTCTCTTTTTTCGTTCATGGCAAGTGTTTGGTTGTGGTTAGCAGTGCTGCAGCCGCCTTGGCTATTTTTCTGCTTGTGATTGTTCCGCCTGCCATGGTTAGAATGAAAAGCCCTCTCTATGGCCATGTCCATACCCAAGTTTTGTACTCACCCTAATTGTATCATACTACCTCATTCTGGGATTTTGAGTCAATAAAAAAACACCCTTTGTCGAAATAAACACCCTTTGTCGAAAAAATGGCCATACTAGAGCAAACTATTTCATGTTTTCCATTTTTTTGGTAGATTTTGTATGTTTGACTAAGAGCAGCAGATGCTTTCATCATACTACCTCATTCTGGGATTTTGTGCAAAAATTTGACCTTAGATATGATTAGCAAAATTTAAGTGTAAATCATATTTTGCCAGCTAGTTAAATTTATAGTCAAACTTTGGCCCAAAATGCAAGGAGGGAGTACTTATTATTCGTCTGTCTCGATAATTGTGTTGTAAAAATTCTTGCAAAGTTAAGCTCCCCGGACTTGTTTAAATCCAGGCGTTATAGAGAATACATCCACTTCTTTTTTAATCCGTCTGTGTATGTATCAAGAGGAAATCCGAAACAAACGCAAGGTAATCATAGCGAGGATTGTTGAGATGTGTGTAAACACAAAAACTAGTATTTTGCAAGGATTCCATAGCAGCCTAAAATCTAATCCTACTGAGTACGATTGACCACTTCACCAAATGCAAGGTTCTCTCTCGTCAACACATAATCTATATATGGCCATTGTAGACTGTGGGCCTTGGTCCATCTCTACTCCTGAAAATTTAAACAGTAGATGGGCCAGTGTGTGCGTGGGTGGGGTGGGAGTTTAGTCCCACCCCGGTTGTGGACAAGTTTTTAGACCACCTTATAAGGCCAGGTCTCATAGTTCCTTGGCTGAGGTGCTAGAATATAGCTATGCTACATGTATATCACATATGTGTATAGCGCGTGCGCTCGCGAATTTAGCCGCGTCTAGTTTATGTTGTCGTGCTTTCCTTCTTGTTGTTTTTTTGCAAACTTACACCCTCAAAGGCAATAGCATGAACAGTTTGGCGTACATAACGACAAATTTGCTTTTTTTAATCATGAACAGTAGAAGGTGCTCAACATTGCCAGCGAGTCTGTCGGCGTGAGGCATGCTTCAACTGCAAAAGGCGCCCAACGGTGAGTGCCCTTCTGTCTCACTTGCCCTCCTCCTAGGTGTGTATTTGCAACCTCTTGTTCTGAGAGTAAAAATGTATTCTTTTTTGGGAGGAACAATGTATTTCAGTGGACCAGGGTTGGTGCAATGCTTTCATGGCACAAAAGTTTAGGCAACTAGTAAAGATTGCATCATCCTTGCTGAATGTAAGGGTCATCTTTGTAGATCTGTTAATGTCATGCTTTCTTTTTTTCTCCCCGGCAAATGGTCGGTTTGTTATTTTGTACCGAATTGATCTGTCAATAGTGGATTGTTTCTGTTCTATGATTCCAAAAGTCTATATATAGTTTGACTACATAAGTTTTCATCTGGAAAACATCATATACATTTATATGCACTACATAGTGGGTTGTTTCTGTTTCATGATCGCAAAGTCCATCTACATTTATATGTACTACATGGTGAATTTTCTCTCTTAGAAGGCTATCGTGGTCCCATTGATTCGCTGGAAGGCGCATTAATTTCCAGATTAAAAAAATCTCATTTTTCTTAGTCAAGGGCGGTCCTTTCACACTGAATGTTGTGGGAGCTAGAAATTGATGTTACATCCATACCTCTAAAACGTTTGGATGTTGATATTATAAGCATGGTAATTTTGTTTGTTTGGTTTGGTTGTGTGTTTCCTACCTTATTGTCTTACTGGATATAATGAGAAAAAACTGAACTCTTTTTGGTGTATGTAATTGTGCAGTTGATTGTGCGTCACAATGCAAGTGCTTGCACCTTCTTCTGTTGTGGATGTCGACTTGCAAGTGAATGGCTTGTCAATGAGCAGTCTAGGAGCAACTCTCGCCTCGTGTGACCACAGCGAGTTCACCGCGCCGCAACTTCCTCTCTTGTGGATACCAAGACTCAACATTTCCACTAACTGTTTCACTCGAAAGGGTAGAAATTAATTTTAGTTACCAAAACATGCATCCTTCCATTGAATATTAAATAATTCATTTATTATAATTTAACTGAAATTATATAAAGTTGTGGTATAATTGTGTTTTATAATATCTGCAAAACCACATAAAATAATTGTTCTTTATTTAAAAAAACAAGTCCTCAAATAAATGTCATCGATATCATCATAAGATAGTCATATATATGTGAAAATCATAAACAATTTAGATAAAAAAAATCTTAAATCCTTACTATTTGCTTAAGAATACCAAGTATGATGCAATGTATTAATGAATTGTCACACAAAATAGCCATGTTATGAGGTCCTTGATGACATTTACTTTATGAAATTGATACACAAAAGTTTCTTGAATTACGACATAGAACGAGCAATTTTAGCCGCCTTCTTCGCCCCGTAGTTATTTTTTTAAATAACTTGTGTAAACGCCGAACATGTCCAATATTTTTTATATTTATGTTGAGTTTGCCGAATTTTAGCCGAACTTTGCTGAATTTTGTTTTTTTTAAATAAAAACCCGCGCCTGGGGGGCAACCCTGGGGCGAGCGGCTGGAAACCCGCTCGCCCCGCGCCGATTTTAGTGCCAGCTCGCCCCAGGGGGCGCTTAAAATCGCCGCCTGAGGAGCCAACGGCTGGAGATGCTCTAAGCCAAGCGAGGGGCTCCATGAAGAAACCACGCAACACTGAAGCACGAAGCACCAAAGGCGGGGGAGTCAACAGGACCGCCCACCAGCCAGCTGAGGAAAGTCGTCAGCATGTTCGAAAGGAATCGGACAACCGAGAAGAGCGCAATCAGGACCTGCGATACTATTGTGCCGCCACAGATTGAAGGGCGACATGCAACCGAGGCCTCCCCAGAACTTTCCAAAAGTTGTTGAAGTACCAAAAAATCGAGGATCACCACTAGCACAGTGAAAAGACATCAAACAACCTAGACTGCGACGACACCGATGTGCCATCGGTGAGAATGCAAGATCAATACAGTAAGTGATGAGATATTGCAGTTGCATAAGTACACAGAGCAACTATAAGAACTAATCCTTCTATCCCAAAATATAAGAACGTTTTTTACACTATGCTAGATTAATCGAAACCTTATCCAGTCATGAAGAACAACACATGGATCAAACTCCAACCAACTATTCAAAAGTTTAGTAAATATATGACATATTTCATATATAGCATATTGTGAGAAGTTCATGATTTTTCTGTAACGAACAAGTGAACTCCAACAGAAAGGAATGATACCCAATCATATAATTGCGACTTAGACCCTGTTCAGAGTATGTGTTTCCTGGCTCCGCAGCTCCCGGGATTTCGCGAAGCTGGTGGAACTCCAAACAGAGTCTTACAGACACAAAAATGGTCGTGTTGTACTGCCCTTCAGCATAACTCTCAAATCACCACACAAATGGCAAAGTGTTGGGGTTTTATATATATATATATATATATATATATATATATATATATATATACTATTAAAGGGGGATCGAACGTCGTGATGGTTCGACCTCCCCTCGTTCGACCACCTCCTTCGATCCCCCCCTCGATCGCTCCTTTCCACCCCACGTCAGAAAAAGAGCCTGCAGACAATCCCGCTCGCATCCTTTCTCACGTACCCACACGTCCATGTTTGGTTTCCCCCGTCCGAGAAGGTGCCTCTCCCCACGATCCCATCGGAAGCCCACGCACACACGTACTCTTGCACCCTCGTCCCTCTTCCTAGGATGCACCCCCCAATCTCCCCACCCCTCCCATTCTCCTTTCCATGTTGCCGCGGCTGGTCTCCTCTACCACTCCCGTTTTGCACCTCATGCCGCTGGAACGACCACCACCTCACGGGCGCCGCCGCTTCTCCCCTGGTGGCAACGCAACAACTGCTCCGCGGGCCGTTGCGGCACCGGCGGCTTATGCTGGTTCTGGGTACGGGCGTGGCCGCCTTTGCCGGTGTTCCGCCAATGACTATCCGGCGCGCCGGCGTTGTCCCCTCTGCGTGCACCGATCTGAACGAAAGGCGACACATCGGGGAAGCGACGGCTTTCACTTCCGCCGACAAAACCTTATCGGCTGAGGGGCGACGGCTCAACAACGGCACGATCTCTTTCGACCAGGCGGTAGGATGATGAAATCCCTCCCACTCATGCTTCTAAGATTGATTTGGTTTACTTTCATGGGTGTTTCTATTTTGCAGGAGAGGCTGAGACAAAAGGCAGCTGGAGTTAGTGCGCATGTCCTGGGAACGTCAGGATCCACCTCCCGTTTGAGATGGCGCTCTAGATAGGCATCCTATATATGTCACATCTCGGCAGTCAAGGATCACTGAGATAGACATTGTGAGGAATCCTCGAGGGCACCAACAAAACAAGGAAACACTAATATCAAATTTGATAATCAGAGGATTAGCTAGATATCAAGATGGAAATAGAACAAAGGAATCGAGGCACTACTATCTCTGTCTTGAGGTAATACTGGCTGTTAATTATTTACGAGAAGTTTAGTTTTTTCTCTCCTCTCAGGATATGTAGTTTCACTTTTCCTCTTTCATGGATGATCACCTCATTTATTTTCACAGACGGAATGATGGAGCCATTGCTCTGACTTGGAGATAAATTAAGTTAGGCCATGTCCAGCGTGGGTGTCAGCTTTAGCTTCCAGGTCGATGACGCTTATTTTTGTTTGCTTGGTGCCTAATTAGTCGTCGAGTGTGTTGCCATGGAATGGTTGATGCGGATATGGCCATAGCTGTAGTTTGTCGATTACGGATTTGATCACTTCGAGTTTTTTTTTCTTTTTCCTCGCATAGGGATGGCTTTGGTCTTATATGACTTTGTTATTCGCGAGCGTGTTTTTGTGTTTGTGTGTTTGTGTTGGTTGTGTGCATCTTAGTTATGCAGAGGTCAGGTGTGTGTACATTGTGTTTGTATCCTCTTGATGCTTCATTTTGAGTCAATAAATCCTCTCTTTGTCGGAATTAGTCGTCCGGTGCTAGCTATATTCTACGGCGAGGGATGATTTTTTTTTCATCACGCAAGTACCTCCAACGTTGGACTCCTAGACCTGCAAGCGCATGCAGCCTGGTGTCCTTGACGCGGCTGCACCCTCTTGTGGGCGTCGACATCCGCTTCGGCCCCTCCAGCTGCGGTGAGTTCCTTACTTTGCTCCTCCACGTTCGAGATGAGTTCCTTACTTTACTCCACTGTATTTCTTCGTCTAATTATTATAAGAAGGCATGGGAAGTTACCCAGTTTGTGTGTGGAAATGCCTGGATTAGTGTATGGTCATAGCGTTTGTTGAATGCGTTAGCAGTAAAATCGAGTTATGGCCATATCGATTTTTGTAATGGGTTTCTGTATTTTGCCAGCAGTTTGCCACTGTGTTTCTTAGAGTTCTGACTGCCGTTGCTTCTCATCGGGTCAAAATGAGGTATAAGTACGAGTTGATGCTTAATTTTGTTACGTTTCGTACTTAAGACTGTTATTTTTAGCAGAAGGGGCAGCTGGGGTATGGCCGCATGTTAACTCTCTTGCGTAACCTGCCAACTGTAGTTTCAGAAATATCAAAGTAGGAGAATCGTCTGTGTTTCCCTTCATTTTAATTTTGTAAACAATTGTGTATGGTATTGCTGAATCCATGAATACATAGCATCCAACATATTTGAACTGAATAATCCAACAACATTTACATGTTTCTAAATGCGAATTAGCAGTTGTCAATTCTGCAGATACACCATAATTACAGCAGGTCTTGGAATAAATCATACGGTCAAATCATCTACAGGAAGTCTTGGCTTAGAAAAAAATGTCCATAGATGATACTGTTGTGATGGTAAGTTTTGATGTATGATGGTGTTTCATGCAACTTTTTCCTGGGTTGAGTGAACAATATTGTTAAAATGATGGTCCAAATGCGTGCTAGAATATTTACTTCTCATAAGTTTCGTTAACATACAATTTACTAAGTGAATTATTTGATCTACCATGCAAGATAGACACCATGACTATCAGACTGTGCGTCTCAATAGCAAGAGTATCCGCCAAGTAAGCATCTTTATTTCACCCAGCTCCCAGTGTTGAAGTTGAAAATTTTGTTTCAACCACGACTTGTATGGCCCTTATTTGTTGTCATCATATTGTGCGGAAGTGCACTCTTATAAGCTGCGTTATGGTTGATGTTCATGCTTACTTCAGGTCATAAAAGGTCGTGGGAATGACTCTACACTTTGGGAAACCCTATTCTTTTTTATCATCAATCTATGAACCAAATGGTTGAACATTGTGGATTTAGATTGTTTTCTTTGCTTTCTCTTCACTAGGTTATGATGGAGGTTAAATAGACCTGGAGGCAGATGGAGGTGAAGCCTGTGGTGTCTTCTATGCAAACACTCCCATTGCCAATGTAGGAGTAGACAAGACGAAGCTGACAAAGCACACGAAGTGCGACACGTGTTGTAGAAAATGTTGGAATCGTTAGGGAGCAGTAGCAGCAGGGGGAACCAAATTTACTACAGATCAGCAAATGCGGGGACTTACTTCCGTGTTGTACTGCGCGCCTGCACCGGCATACACTTACTTCGTGTTATTCTGAGATTGTTCTCTGATACAACTATTTCTCTTGGCGAGAGCCCTGTACTTAGCTTTCCTATGGGTTTGCCCTTCTATTTGAGGGCTATCTGTGGGAAATCGTATGACTCGTTTGTTTTATAATTATCCATATGGAAATTCAAGAACAATTGTTCTGATCAAACCTGTGTCAAGCCAATGCCAAGTTTGATTTGTATTACTAGAAAAGAAAAAAATGGAACGCTTAAATTACTGCCTTTGAGTATCCCATTAACTATTTATAAAAAGGAGATCAAAAGAATCTTTCAAATTAGAAGATATAATGTGTAGACATACAATTTTGAAAGAGGGATTAGACACGTCGACATACAATTTTAAAGGGGAGATTAGACACATGATGAGAATGAAGGTTGATGGGATGAGTAGTGGGGAGAAAAATGTTGGTTTGTCTTCTTGTAAGGAGAGGGTGGTGGACGAGAAGGAAAGGAGTGGAGAGAGACTCAAATTGTCCTTATGTGAACATAAACCACATGTCATTATGTTTACAAACATTTTTGAATTAGAACAAAAAAAATTATTCCGTGGCAACGCACGGGCATTTAGCTAGTATATATATTAAAGGAGGATTGAACGTCGTCATGGTTCAACCTGGATCGATGGTTCGACCTCGCCTTCTCTACCTCCACCTCCCTGGCGATGGCGATGGTCCACGTTCGCAGCATCCCCGCACGACAGAAAAAAATCGGAACTGATACCTACCCCTCCCCGCACGACAATAAAGAAAACGAAAGGAAAACCCACGACGCACGTTCCACCCCCACTCCCCGAATCCCTCGCTCCCGATCCCCTTCCTCCCATAGAGTAATCGCCACCGCCGACCTCTTCCCTCCCCGTTGGACTCGCGAGAGACTGGCCTCTCCTTCTCTCCTCGCACCCATGGCTATAGCTTTCTGACAGTCAACCCCTGTTCCGCCTCCATCCTCCATCAAAGATCTAGAGGCCCATGCATGCCCTGAATCCAATTGCCCTCTCATCAAGCCACCATAAGCGGCAGCTCCTCGTCGAACATGTCATTCCGCCGCCGTCGCCGTCATCCAATCGACCTTCCCCGTCTACCGCGACCTCGAGCGACCTTCTCCGCATATGACGACCTCGATCTAGCTTGGAGCCGCTTGCCATCTCATTTATTCTTCACCCAGTCCAGGAGGTGCTCGACGCGGGGAGGGCAACGAGCAGGACGGCGCGGCGGCAGCGGCAACGGTCGACAACCTAGGTAACCTTATCTCCCTACCATCGCTTCACCCATCTTCTCCCAGTAGGTTGTGCTCCCACCCCACACTCCCTTGTTCACGTACGGGGTTTCAGTAGTGCAGCGCAGCGGCCGATGGATCCGCACGACGAGGCGGTGGCGGTCGGACTAGGCGGACCCGATGCGCAGGAGTCGCAGGCCGTCAACGACCTATCCAACGACATGGGCGCGCCGCTGCTCTGTTCCAATCCTTGTGAGTTCTGCACCAGGGTAAACATACAAATCCTATCTGCATTAATAGTGTCAAGCTTCATACTAAGATTTGTCACATTTAAGATGATTGGTATCTCTGTTTAGTAAGCCATTTAAGAAAAGGAAAATACATCCAAGAATTGCCTGCATTTAGGACGATAAGATTTTACAAATGTTCTTCTCCTTGGAACTCTCAAGCCTTGATTTCATACATTCGCAACTCAACGTATTATTTTAGTTCATATAACAAGGTGCTGACCATTGGCTGAACAATGCTGCTGCAGCGAAATACCATTTGCTCATATAGCTACACAGGTAGCACATTGGTTTCAATTGGATTCTTGAGTTTTCATGTCGTCTTACAAAGAGCGTTTTTCACTTTTCAAAGAGGATCATTTACATTGGTAGCTGCAGTCCACGTATAGATTAATGGTCCTGCTATTGAAGTTTGATTAATTTTCCTCTTCCAAGTTATTATTGGTCCTGTTATTAACCTCTAAAAAACATTTCTTCACATCTCTTTTACTCCCAGAACTTTGGTTCAAGCTCCACTGCAAGTTAATAGAAGGAAGTTGGGCGCAACATTGACATACACAAGTCTGCAGTAAATTTCTCACTGATACTGTAATCTAAAGCCCATTATTTCTTCCATCTTTATTGATATCTGAAACTTATGTTTTCTTAACGTGTTCTATGCATTGTCTGATTGTTAATTGACTTATCATCCTATCCTTTTTTTAAATGATGGATATTTTAAAGTTGAAAGAGCACATATTTCGGTGATTTACGGATGTAGTGCTTGTGACAGAGTAATCCTCTTTTGTGGATCTAACACAAATATTTTCCAGGATTTCTCCGAACCAGGACAACATTTTTGGATCATCACCTGGAAAATAAATTTGGCATAAGCTTACTGACATAGAGTTGCAGGTCAGCGCGTGATAAAAACATGTAAATTCAGAGGAATCTTTCCCACATAGTCTTGTGGTTCCTACTTTTCTCATCTTGCTTTTCCAAAATAGCTTTTAGTCCTGCATGTTTTTTACCCTCACCATTGTTTGATCAACGCCGTATTATGTTAGTACAAACTAGCTCCATAGTGTTGTAATTATGATGTTCTTTTGTTCAGTCCAGAGGTCGGTGAACCACATGTTTAAACCGGCATTGGGGGCCATGTTACAAATCCTTATAGTGCAACCACTTGTCGTACTTTCTTCTTCACTATTATCTTGCGAATTTGTCTGAACCTGACAAAAGCTTCCATTAGGTTGATGCCTGAACATGAAAAAATTTATTGTATACATTAGTAGAGAAAAGAGAATAGTTTGATTGCTGTCGGGCTGTGTTGTGGATTAAGTGGATAGAAAATGTGCATACTCTTGATGCTGTCGTGTCTTAACACACACACACGGTTCAGGCCACCATCTAGCCCAATGGTTTGGCCCTTCAAGAACTCAGGTTCATGACTTCTAAAAATTTAAGCGCACAAGTTCAGTTGTGGTCAAAGATTGGAGTCGAGTTCAGGTTCAGTGACTTGTTTTGTATAAAGCAGCCTGCATGCTTTCAACTTGTGTTTTGTTTGTTGTAGCTGCTTCTCCTTGTTGTCAGCTATGTTAATCCAAACTCATGCACGTTACTTCTCGGGGAACACATTTGGCTTCTCATGTACAGTACCTTGATTATCTTTCAATACAAGCTGGGTCTGAATGAGATAAAATGTTGACATTAGCACAACGGGACCAACAATTAAGAGAGAAAATTGGCAGGCGAAGAGATCACCAAACAACAATATTACAGAAACCAAAAAACCTTAGCAAATAAATACCATTTAATAGATAATACTATGTACTTGCTTCAGAGTTGTGTGTGTTCACCTTAGGGAAATATGCTTCTACCTTTATTTTAGAATGAAGCAATCTCACCTGAAGTTTTCCTATTTGTTTAGATATAAACTCATACTCCCTCTGATCCGAATTAATTGACTCGGCATCTATAGAGTGTATGTATAGATGACATTGTATAGCGGCTGCATCAATTAACTTGAATCGGAGGGAGTATTACATTCTTCAAATATGGTGTGCAGCTATTTTAGAGTGAAGGAAAATGAGACGTCTACAAAGGAGCTATATATCTTTTTTCTTTTCTTTTTAGGACATACAGCTCATCTCCTAATAATACTTATTCTTTTTCTGATTAATGTGCATGTTATGTAGGCAACTTCAGCAGTTCTATTGGGCTAATAAAGTAGGGAGTCATGCTACATAACGATACAAAGAAGACACTGAAGGAAGTTTTTTGAAGTGCTTCCAGTTTGTGTGCATCTTCTTGAATCAAGTACCAGAACATTCATCTTTACCTTCAACTAAATATTTTTATTGATTACTGTGTCACCTATTGCATCATAAATTTTCATTATTGAGGTGCCGCAAGTATTAATGTAGAATCTGTGCCTGGGTGAAAGTCATAAATTATCATTTTTGTTGTTGCTTTTATGCGTTTTTGTGTCAATGAATGATTTGAGCATGTCTTTGCAATTTTGTCCTCCATGCACTCTATCGCTCTCAGTAGATGAGCATTTTTTTTCGAAAAGGGGGATCTCCCCGGCCTCTGCATCAGAGTGATGCATACGGCCATCTTATTAACGAAATAAAAGGTTCCAACAAGGTTCCAAAGTCTCCGACTGAAAAGTAATAAAAAGACAGCTCACACAGAGCTAAAGAGGCTGGACACACAGACTAGCCAAGATAAGACGCCACAACCGGCTGGCTAAAGATAGATAGGTAAACTAGTTGCCTATCCTATTACATGACCGCCATCCAAACCGGTTGAAGATATCCCGAGCTACCATCTCCCAGCAGATAGATCCAGTAACCAAATGCTCCCTGGCCTCCATCGGAGTGAGTAGCGACCATGAACGGATCACAGCCGTGGCTCGGAAAATAACCTGCAAAAAGTGAATACGTGATGTTCTGTTAAAAACCAAATCATTTCTGCAAGTCCAGATAGTCCACAACAAAGCGCAAACTCCAACACGAATATGTCTCGCTAATTCAGGCTCAATCCCAGTGAGCCATGTCCCAAATAACGTAGTGATAGAATCGGTGGAGTAATATTAAAAGCAATGTGAACCGTCCGCCAAAGTACTCTGGCAAACGGGCAAGCAAAAAAGAGATGTTTGATCGTCTTGTCCCGATCACAGAAGCTACACCTCGTAGGTCCTGTCCAATTACGCTTAATCAAGTTATCCTTGGTAAAAATAACCTGTTTATGGACAAACCACATAAACACTTTTATTTTCAAAGGAACTTTGACAGCCCAAACATGCTTGGAGGTAGGAATGGAGCTCGAATTAATTACATCAATATACATTGATTTAACCGTGAATACTCCAGACCTAGTCAGTTTCCAGCGTAATTCATCGAGTTGTTGAGAAAGATGGACATCCATTAGTCTCCGAACTAGACGGAGCCAATCTTCCCAATGATTGCCCACTAACGACCGTCTGAACTGAATATTAAGGGGGATGGATTGAAACACCGTAGCAACGAACACCTCACGTCGTTGAACAATGCGATATAAAGACGGATATTGAATGGCCAAGGGTGTCTCGCCGAGCCAAGTATCCTCCCAGAAGCGTGTACTAGCGTCGTTGCCAATAACAACCTTTGTCCTATTAAACAGAGATTGTTTGACTTTCATCAGGCCTTCCCAGAAAGGCGAGTCAGTTGGCCTGACTGTGACCTGGGACAAGGACTTTGTCTGTAGGTACTTGCTGCGAAGGATTTGGGCCCACATGGCATCAGTCTCAAAAGAAAGCTTCCATAGCCACTTGCTAAGAAGGCATCTGTTTTAACTTCAAGATTCTCAATACCAAGACCCCCTTGGTCTTTCGGTCTACAGATGATATCCCATTTTGCAAGTCTGTATTTTCTTTTTAGATCATCACCCTGCCAAAAGAAACGCGATCGATAAAAGTCCAGTCTTTTCCTAACACCAACCGGGACTTGAAAGAACGATAAGAGAAACATAGGCATACTCGTGAGGACCGAATTAATCAGAATTAATCGGCCTCCATATGACATGAGCTTGCCCTTCCAGCAACTCAGTTTCTTCTCAAACCGGTCTTCGATGCACTTCCATTCTCTATTGGTCAGCTTTCTATGGTGGATTGGAATACCTAGGTAAGAGAAAGGTAAATCCCCCAAATCGCACCCAAACAATTGCCTATAAGCCTCCTGTTCGTCTTTGGCTCTACCAAAGCAGAACAGCTCGCTCTTATGAAAGTTAATCTTTAACCCGGTCAATTGTTCGAAAAGGCATAACACCAGCTTCATATTTCTCGCCTTGGCCAGGTCATTCTCCATAAAGATGATTGTATCATCAGCGTACTGAAGGATGGATACACCTCCATCAACCAGATGAGGTACCAAGCCACCCACTTGACCATTCTCCTTAGCCCTTCCTATCAAGATGGCTAACATATCAACCACAATGTTAAACAAGATAGGAGACATCGGATCTCCTTGTCTTAGGCCTTTATGTGTCTGGAAGTAATGACCAATATCGTCATTCACTTTAATTCCCACACTCCCTTTTTGCGTAAATGATTCAACCTGGCGTCGCCAGGCTTCATCAAAACCTTTCATACGCAATGCCTGTTGGAGAAATGGCCATTTAACCTTATCGTACGCTTTCTCGAAATCCACCTTAAAAATGACACCATCTAACTTCTTGGAATGGATTTCATGGAGCGTTTCATGAAGGACGACCACCCCTTCAAGGATGTTTCTGTCCGGCATGAAAGCAGTTTGGGAGTGCTGCACCACAGAATGCGCAATCTGTGTGAGCCTATTAGTCCCGACCTTGGTGAATATTTTAAAACTAACATTGAGAAGGCAAATCGGCCTGAACTGCTCAATTCTCACAGCATCCGTCTTCTTAGGAAGCAGTGTGATAGTTCCAAAATTCAAGTGAAATAATTGAAGCTGTCCAGAGAACAGATCATGAAACATAGGTAGCAAATCCCCCTTAATAATATGCTAGCACTTCTTGTAGAACTCCACCGGAAATCCATCCGGTCCGGGAGCCTTATTATTTTTCAACTGTGCTATAGCATCAAACACCTCCTTCTCCGAAAACGGGGCAACCAGAATATCATTTTCAGCAGCCGAAAGTTGAGGCACATCCTCAGTTCTGGACTCATCGAGAGATACACAATTATCCTCCGGAGGTCCAAATAACTGCCTATAATACTCGGTTATATATGTTTTTAGGTTATCCTGTCCTAAAATAGTGCCCTCATCTTGTTCAAGTTGGAATATTCTCTCCTTTTTGTGCTTACCATTAGCAATCAGATGAAAGAATTGAGTATTCGCGTCCCCTTGGACCATTTTGCGAACCTTAGCCCGCAAAGCCCACTTCAATTCTTCTTCGCGGAGAAGTTCTTTCAACCTCTTCTCTGCTTCAGTTTTAACCTGGAGCTCAGCAGGCATCAAAATCGTGGATTCGGCCTTAACGTCCAGATTCTGTATAAGAGAGAGGATCCTGTCCTTCTCAATCTTATATACCCCACTAAGGTGCTTAGCCCAACCCCGTAAGAAGCTTCTCAAACTCCTAATCTTATTTTGCCAACGCTCGACCGCGGTCCTACCGCCTACACCCTTCGCCCATTCCCTAGCGATCAGGTCTAGGAACCCTTCGCGTTCGAACCAGGCCATCTCAAAAGAAAAGGTGTTTTTGTTTCCCACGTGGTTCGGCTCCCCTGAGTCAACGAACAGGGGTGTGTGATTGGAAAAACCCCGTGAAAGAGCTTGAACCGTCACAAGCGGGAACTTCTGTTCCCACTCCACACTCGCAAGAACACGATCAAGCTTTTCGTAAGTCGGGTTGGGCAAAGAGTTAGCCCAGGTAAACTTTCTACCAGAAAGCTCTATCTCCCTCAGATCCAAGCTTTCAATAATAGTATTGAACATGAACGACCACCTGCCATCAAAGTTATCATGATTCTTCTCCTCTCTCCTCCTAATGATGTTGAAATCACCCCCAACTAAGATTGGAAGCTGCTCGGACCCACAAATCCGAACAAGATCCGCCAAAAATTCCGGTTTAAGCTCGGGCTGTGCGGCACCATAAACCGCCACCAACGCCCAGTTGAAACCATCAACCTTAGACCTGACTCGAAACTTAACCGCGAAGTCGCCCATCACTACACTCCGGACTTCAAGCGAATCGCATCTCACACCCAGCAAGATACCACCCGATCTTCCTCGCGGAGGGAGGCAATGCCAATCAAAATCAACACCACCTGCAAGAGAGGAAAGGAACTGGGGCGCAAAGTTGTCTCTACCAGTTTCCGATAGAGCAATAAAATCTAAACGATGCTCCAGAGATGCCTCAGCAAGAAACCTTCTTTTAGCCAAGTCTTTCAGACCTCTGCTATTCCAAAAGATTCCTTTCATCACTCATCATGAAATTTTTTAGTAGTCCGAATCCTAGCACTCCTACGAACTGCAGAATCAGGGTAAATTTTCCTTTTCCACTTACGCTTGGGTTTACTAGGTCCTGACTCCCGATCCTCATAACCGGGCTCAGCGGAACAAACAACTGCATTCTCTATGGGCATATCATCGTCCTCAGACTCATGATTGGATGGTGCTAGATCCACACACATATTATCGAGCACTCTAACCCCTAATGCATCAATCTCATTGTCATTCATGGGTTTAACCGCTGCAAGATTACGAATAGTTTCTAAGGCACGCTCCGCCTCCAAATCTAACAAATCATTCACCGAATTGGAAATCTCACTATCTGTAGCCCCGAGTGAAACTCCTAATTGGTTTGCATTATTTATAATTTCCTCATTAGAAAAATGCAATAAAGAATTAGATATGTTGACGGACATACCAGTAGAGATCGCAGCATCATGAAGCTTGGCCGCCCTCATAGCGCACCTCTGCTGCATGTCATCAACCTCCGGAAGCTCCTGAATGCGAGCACTCATCCGCCTCCCCGTCGAGGCCGGGTCCGGGATCCCGCCAAAAGCAACGACCTCCTCCCTAGTAACTCCTCGCGCTGAAACCCGCGAAGGGTCAACCAAGGATACCGGAGGAGGCGACTACGGGCTCCCATGCCCCTCGGACAAGTGCCCCAAGCCGAGACCCATAGCAACGGGTACGCTGGGAGGAGGCTCGGACCTCCTGACCGCCGACGAGGAAGGAGGAGTCAGGGCCGCCTGCCCCAAACCCCCCTCCCCAACGCCACAAAAGGCGCGGGCGCCGCCACAGCCGAAGGAGATGCGGTCCTCTTGACCGCCGGCGAGGAAAGAGGAGTCAGGGCCGCCTGCCCCAGACCCCCCTCCCCCAACGCCACAGAAGGCGCGGGCGCCGCCACCACGCCCGAAGGAAAGAGAGCCGAGGCCGCCTGCCTCGGGCCTCCTCTCCCAGCACCTGCCGGTCCCGTCATGACCAGCGATGCCGATGTCGGGATAGTGAAGGGGGAAGTGGGAGTCAGGGCCGCCTGCCCCAAACCCCCCTCCCCCAACGCCACAGAAGGCGCGGCCACCGCCGCCACGCCCGAAGGAGAGAGAGCCGAGGCCGCCTGCCTCGGGCCTCCTCTCCCAGCACCTGCCGGTCCCGTCATGACCAGCGATGCCGATGTCGGGATAGTGAAGGGGGAAGTGGGAGCCACCTGCCCCGACCCCCCTCCCCCACGCCCCACCTCAGCCGCAGCCGTTATGGCCGGAACGTCGGCCTCCGGTGGAGCAACCACCGACTCCCCGTCCCTGGAACCAACCAAAGTCCTCACCGACGATGTCCGCACTGAGCATCCAGCCAGTGCCCCACCGGCATCCTCGAACTCCAACAAAGGTAGTGACTGCTCAAACGCATCATCAGAATCTACCCGGTCACTCCAAAGTCTGGGAGGGGCAGAGGCTGGCTCAAAGGACCCGAACCGCAACGAAGTCATAGGCACCGATGGTGAAGGTGCCGGCTCAACCCCGGTCCCATCCCCGGTCTGAGCCGCAGGACGAGAGCCCTTAGTCCCCTCACGAGTCGACTCGTCAGTCGGTGCCCCCTCAGCTCCCGCACTGTCGTCCCCCTCGTGCATGTTAACATCATTCCCAATCATTGCCTCAGCAAACAGGGCAGCGCCCTCAAACTCGATCTCAAGAGGAAACACCTCTCCTCTATAAGTCCAGTTAACCACGTCAGGCACGAACTCAATATCCAAAACGCTCACTAAGATGCGGGCCACTCCATGTGCACGAGTAAAGGCCATATCCACTTTCTCCGTCTTGCCAACCATAATGCCCATACTGGCCACGACTCGAACATCCTGCAAAGGCTTAGATGGAGCCCCCGAAAACCTCAACCAGACCTGCGTAAGCGGCTTTCCTTTAGGTTCCACCTGCTGCCACTCATGGAACTCCAGAATGCACCTAGTGCCAGGAACTCTGCATAAACCAAAACTCAACAGTCTCTGCAGATCGTCCACTGAAGGAAACTCCACCTTAAAAAACTTGGCCTCGAGAGGAACGAGCTCCCAATGGAAGTCCCCCGGTGCCAGTTCCTGAAGCCTCTGCACAATCTGAGCCTCGGAAACCTCACCCTGAGTAGCTTTGACAACCCCGGTGGTCAAGCTCAAAGTCTCCTCCGGAATCTCTCTCGCGGCCGGGGACTCAAAGAACATTAGCTCAGCACAATAAACTCCATACATTGTCAAAGACGGAGCCTGGTCACGCAACAACGGGCAATCCCCCGAGGCATGTGCCGGCTTACCACAGGACTCACACAGCTCTGCCACGCATTCAGCAATGAAGTGGCCCTTCTCACCACAACGGTAGCAAAGCATCCTTTCCTTCTTACGCGCCCACTTAGACGCCCTCTCAGCCTCAGACCTGTCAGTAACCTCAGTCACACTCCCAGTCGCTGGAACCTCAACATTGGCTAAAGCCGCTACCACCTCCATCGCCTGGGGAGGGAGCTCTGTGGAAGCGCACTCGGTCACTTGGTCAACAACTGCCGAAGGCGGAGGCGGTCTGCGATGATACCTCCCGCGGCCACCGCCCCGACCACCACGATGCCCACGGTGACCCCCTCTCTGGCGGTGATCCGGACCGGAAGCACCCTCAGCAAAACCTCCTGGAGGCCCGAGGAACGGTCTCTCAGCAGACCCGTCACTCTGCCATGCATAACCACGCCCCCCTCCCGTGGATGAGGAACCCCGGTGCTGTCCATCGCCATACACATCTAACCCATCGTCCCCCCCATTGGCCTCGGGGCGGAGCACGGGAGTCTTTAGAACTAGAAAATCTGCCTCGTCTGAGATGGTCCCGACCGGTTTTGAGCCGGCCGCGCGACAAAGTTAGGCGGAGGCGCGCCCTGAGACTGACCGTTGCCAGTACCGGCTGCACCAGCCGCGCCCAGCGTTGGGGGCCTAGGCTCGCCTCTGCCCGCTGCCTGCGGAGCGACGGGCGCCGTAGGCCTGAGCCCGCCCTTTCCTGGCGCCGGTTGCAGGGACGCCCCCGGCGCTGGAGGTCTAGTCCCACCTCGACCTGCCACCGGCTGAGCAACGGGCGCCGGCGGCCTCCCGCCCGAAGGAGCGTTACCGCGGCCCGGTCCCAGTGGAACCCCCCGCCAGCCGGCTGCCTCTGGCCTGGTGGCACGAGGGCTCCACGCCCGGCCCCCGCCGCCGGAGGCAGCTCCTCCCCGCCCCGCCCTGCTGGAGCGGCCGAGGCGATTCTCTTCGGTGGCGGCGGCCGAGGCCCGGGCTGTCCACCCCCGCACCCCACCGCGGCCTGCACCGCCCCTGCGACGACTGTAGGGGCCGCAGCGCCACGCCCAGTCGGCAGCGGTGCAACTCCGCCACGACCAGCAGCAGACACGGCCGGAGGGGGCTTCTTCCCCGGCGGTCCCCCGGTCCCGCGTCCAGCCATCAAAAGGAGGGGAGGGATCCGCTTTGCCCTACCAGAGCCACAGGAGCGAAACCCGGACCTCCCGCGCCGATGAACCCTAGCACGCGACGATGGATCACACGTAGATCGATCCACCCGATCGCTGCATGTGACGGCGCACGTAGTCGCTGTGGGTACCGGAATAGCCTGGGCCTCATACCCAGCTATCTCCGGCCCAGCAGGATACGCGAGAGAGTTTTTCGGACTCGGCCCACCATGGCCCAAAATAGACTTCAAACGCGCATCGCGAGCCGCTCTGATCCCGATCCCCGGGGTCCCCGGCGTGACCGCCGCGGCCACCGCCGGCGCAGAGACGGCCGCTTTCCGACGCCCCTTTCTCCTTGCCTTAACCGTAATCCAAGACTGCGGATGAATTAAATCGAAGAGCGTAAGATTCGGGAGACAAACCTTAGGCAAGGGGCCCTTCCATGGCCTGATCGCAGCAGCCGCCGTCCTTCGATGAACGACACGACGAACCATCTCCTTCTTCTCACCCGCGTGTAATCCAACCCTAGCCGGATCGTTGGGAGGCAGGATCGCGTCGACCGTGGATGCCACCTCGTCTTCATCGTATCCAGAGTTGAAATACTCGCAAATCAGGTTCGATGGCGTTGGCGACGGCGGGGATGCCGCCGGCGCATCCCCGTCACCGTCCGCATCATCATCGCCGCAGTTGAGCAGCGCCCAAAACCGGCCTCCGATCCGCCGACCATCACCATGTTGGGGAACGTAGCAGAAATTCAAAATTTTCTACGCATCACCAAGATCAATCTATGGAGTAATCTAGCAACGAGGGGAAGGGGAGTGCATCTACATACCCTTGTAGATCGCGAGCGGAAGCGTTCAAGAGAACGGGGTTGATGGAGTCGTACTCGTCGTGATCCAAATCACCGATGATCCTAGCGCCGAACGGACGGCACCTCCGCGTTCAACACACGTACGGAGCAGCGACGTCTCCTCCTTCTTGATCCAGCAAGGGGAGGAGAGGTTGATGGAGATCCAGCAGCACGACGACGTGGTGGTGGAAGTAGCGGGATCCCGGCAGGGCTTCGCCAAGCGCAAGCGGGGAGGAAGAGGTGTCACGGGAGGGAGAGGGAGGCGCCAGGGCTTGGATTGCTGCTGCCCTCCCTCCCCCCCACTATATATAGGGCCAAGGGAGAGGGGGGGCGCAGCCTTGGCCCTTCCTCCAAGGAAGGGTGCGGCCAGGGAGGAGTCCTTCCTCCCCAAGGCACCTCGGAGGTGCCTTCCCCTTTTAGGACTCTCCGTTTATCTTATCTCTTGGTGCATGGGCCTCTTGGGGCTGGTTCCCTTGGCCCATATAGGCCAACGCGCACCCCCCACAGCCCATGTGGCCCCCCCGGGGCTGGTGGACCCCTTGGTGGACCCCCGGACCCCTTTCGGCACTCCCGGTACAATACCGATAAAGTGCGAAACTTTTCCGGCGACCAAAATAAGACTTCCCATATATAAATCTTTACCTCCGGACCATTCCGGAAATCCTCGTGACGTCCGGGATCTCATCCGGGACTCCGAACAACTTTTGAGTTACCGCATACTAATATCTCTACAACCCTAGCGTCACCGAACCTTAAGTGTGTAGACCCTACGGGTTCGGGAGACACGCAGACATGACCGAGACGACTCTCCGGTCAATAACCAACAGCGGGATCTGGATACCCATGTTGGCTCCCACATGCTCCTCGATGATCTCATCGGATGAACCACGATATCAAGGATTCAATCAATCCCGTATATAATTCCCTTTGTCTATCGGTATGTTACTTGCCCGAGATTCGATCATCGGTATCCCTATATCTTGTTCAATCTCGTTACCGGCAAGTCTCTTTACTCGTTCCGTAACTCACATCATCCCGTGATCAACTCCTTGGTCACATTGTGCACATTATGATGATGTCCTACCGAGTGGGCCCAGATATACCTCTCCGTTTACACGGAGTGACAAATCCCAGTCTCGATTCGTGCCAACCCAACAGACACTTTCGGAGATACCTGTAGTGCACCTTTATAGCCACCCAGTTACGTTGTGACGTTTGGTACACCCAAAGCATTCCTACGGTATCCGGGAGTTGCACAATCTCATGGTCTAAGGAAATGATACTTGACATTAGAAAAGCTCTGAGCAAACGAACTACACGATCTTGTGCTAGGCTTAGGATTGGGTCTTGTCCATCACATCATTCTCCTAATGATGTGATCCCGTTATCAACGACATCCAATGTCCATGGTCAGGAAACCGTAACCATCTATTGATCAACGAGCTAGTCAACTAGAGGCTTACTAGGGACATGGTGTTGTATGTATCCACACATGTATCTGAGTTTCCTATCAATACAATTCTAGCATGGATAATAAACGATTATCATGAACAAGGAAATATAATAATAACCAATTTATTATTGCCTCTAGGGCATATTTCCAACAGTCTCCCACTTGCACTGGAGTCAATAATCTAGTCCACATCACCATGTGATTAACACTCATAGGTCACATCACCATGTGACCAACATCCAAAGAGTTTACTAGAGTCAACAATCTAGTTCACATCACTATGTGATTAACACTCAATGGGTTCTGGTTTGATCATTTTATGCTTGTGAGAGAGGTTATTAGTCAACGGGTCTGAACCTTTCAGATCCGTGTGTGCTTTACGAATATCTATGTCATCTTGTGGATGCTACCACACGCTACTTGGAGCCATTTCAAGTATCTGCTCTACTATACGAATCCGGTTTATTACTCAGAGCCATCCGGATTAGTGTGATCAAAGCGTACACCCACTCACTTTATTGTAAATACAAGTTTGTAACAAACTTTGTATAAACCCAAAAACTTTGATCACTCCATCAAAGCGTATATTCTGACTCCGAGATGCTTGCTCCAATCCATGGAAGGATCGCTGGAGCTAGCATACCTTTTAGCATCCTTAGGATCGACAAAACCTTTCTGATTGTATCACATACAACCTTTCCTCACGAAAACTGGTAAGGAAACTTGTTTTGACATCCATCTGCCAGATTTCATAAATGCAGCTAATGCTAACATGATTCCGACGGACTTAAGCATCGCTACGGATGAGAAAATCTCATCGTAGTCAACTCCTTGAACTTATGAAAATACTCTTTGCCACAAGTCGAGCTTCATAGACGGTAACATTACCGTCCACGTTCGTCTTCTTCTTAAAGATCCATTTATCTCAATGGCTTGCCGATCATCAGGCAAGTTCACCAAAGTCCATGCTTTGTTCTGATACATGGATCCTATCTCGGATTTCATGGCTTCTAACCATTTGTCGGAATATGGGCCCACCATCGCTTCTCCATAGCTCGTAGGTTCAGTATTGTCCAACAACATGATATCTCAGACAGGATTACGTACCACTCTGAAGTAGCACGCATCCTCGTCGTCCTACGAGGTTTGGTGGTGACTTGATCCGAAGTGTCATGATTACTATCATAAGCTTCCACTTCAATTGGTGTAGGTGCCACAGGAACAACTTCCTGTGCCCTGCTACACACTAGTTGAAGTGACGGTTCAATAACCTTATCAAGTCTCCACCATCCTCCCACTCAATTCTTTCGAAACTTTTCCTCGAGAAAGGACCCGTTTCTAGAAGCAATTACTTTTGCTTCCAGATCTGAAATAGGAGGTATACCCAACTGTTTTGGGTTTTCTATGAAGATGCATTTATCCGCTTTGGGTTCGTGCTTATCAGCCTGAAACTTTTTCACATAAGCATCGCAGCCCCAAACTTTTAAGAAACGACAACTTAGGTTTCTCTAAACGGTGTCGTCTCAACGGAATTGCGTGGTGCCCTATTTAAAGTGAATGCGGTTGTCTCTAATGCCTAACCCATAAACGATAGTGGTAATTCGATAAGAGACATCATGGTATGCGCCATATCTAATAGGGTGCAGTTATGATGTTCGGACACACCATCACACTGTGGTGTTCCAGGCAGTATTAATTGTGAAACACTTTCCACAATGTCTTAATTGTGTGCCAAACTCGTAACTCAGATACTCATCTCTATGATCATATCACAGACATTTTATCCTTTTGTCACGACGATCTTCAACTTCACTCTGAAATTACTTGAACCTTTCAATAATTCAGACTTGTGTTTTATCAAGTAAATACACTCAGCATCTACTCAAATCATCTGTGAAGTAAGAACATAACGATATCCACTGCATGCCTCAGCACTCATTGGACTGCATACATCAAAATGTATTACTTCCAATAAGTTGCTCTCTTGTTCCATCTTACTGAAAACGAGGCCTTCCAATCATCTTGCCCATGTGGTATGATTTGCATGTCTCAAGTGATTCAAAATCAAGTGAGTCCAAATGATCCATCTGCATGGAGTTTCTTCATGCATATATACCAATAGACATGGTTCGCATGTCTCATTCTTTTCAAAAACGAGTGAGTCCAAAGATCCATCTACATGGAGCTTCTTCATGCGTTTTATCCCAATATGACTCAAATAGCAGTGCCACAAGTATGTGGTACTATCATTACTTTTGGCATGAACATGTGTATCACTACGATCGAGATTCATTTTAGGTGCAAGACCATTGGAGGTATTATTCAAATAAACAGAGTAACCATTATTCTCCTTAAATGAATAACCGTATTGCGATAAACATAATCCAATCATGCTCAACGCAAACACCAAATCTCGATGGTAGAGGGAGCATGCGATGCTTGATCACATCAACCTTGGAAACACTTCCAACACATATCGTCATCTCACCTTTAGCTAGTCTCCGTTTATTGCGCAGCTTTTATTTCGAGTTACTAACACTTAGCAACCGAACCGGTATCTAATACCCTGGTGCTGCTAGGAGTACTAGTAAAGTACACATTCATATAACGTATATCCAATATACTTCTGTCGACCTTGCCTGCCTTCTCATCTACCAAGTATCTAGGGTAGTACAGCTTCAGCGACCGTTCCCCTCATTACAGAAGCACTTAGTCTCGGGTTTGGGTTCAACCTTGAGATTCTTTACTAGAGCAGCAAATGACTTGCTGTTTCATGAAGTATCCCTTTTGCCCTTGCCCTTCTAGAAACTAGTGGTTTTACTAACCATCAACAATTGATGCTCCTTCTTGATTTCTACTTTCGCGGTGTCAAACATCGCGAGTTGCTCAAGGATCATCATCTATCCTTGATATTTATAGTTCATCACGAAGCTCTAATAGCTTGGTGGCAATGATTATGGAGAACCATCACTATCTCATCTGGAAGATTAACTCCCACGCGATTCAAGTGATTGTAGTACTCAGACAATCTGAGCACATGCTCAACGATTGAGCTTTTCTCCCTTAGTTTGCAGGCTTAAGAAACTTGTCAGGGGTCTCATACCTCTTGACGTGGGCACTAGTCTGAAATCCCAATTTCAGTCTTCGGAACATCTCATATGTTCTGCGACGTTTCAAAAACATCTCTTGTGCCATAATTCTAAACCGTTAGCATTACGCACTGAACTATCACGTAGTCATCAAAACGTGTATGTCAGATGTTCCGTAACATCTACAGACGACGCTGAGATTCAGCACACCGAGCGGTGCATTAAGGACATAAGCCTTCTGTGCAGCAATCCTCAGTTTACGGACCCAGTCCGCATAATTGCTACTACCAACTTTCAACTAAATTTTTCTCTAGGAACGTATCTTAAACAGTAGAACTAAAGCGTATGACATAATTTGCAAAGACTTTTTGACTATGTTCATGATAATGAAGTTCATCTGATTAGTGAACTCCCACTCAGATAGACATCCCTCTAGTTATCTAAGTGATTCATGATCCGAGTCAAACTAGGCCGTGTCCGATCATCACGTGAGACGGACTAGTCATCATCGGTGAACATCTCCATGTTGATCGCATCTACTATACGACTCATGTTCGACCTTTCGATCTCTTGTGTTTCGAGGCCATGTCTGTACATGCTAGGCTCGTCAACACCCGTTGTATTCGAACGTTAGAATCTATCACACCCGATCATCACGTGGTGCTTCGAAACAACGAACCTTCGCAACGGTGCACAGTTAGGGGGAACACTTCTCTTGAAATTTTAGTGAGGGGTCATCTTACTTACTACCGTCGTTCTAAGCAAATAAGATGCATAACATGATAAACATCACATGCAATCAAATAGTGACATGATATGGCCAATATCATTTTGCTCCTTTGATCTCCATCTTTGGGGCACCATGATCATCTTTGTCACCGGCATGACACCATGATCTCCATCATCATGATCTCCATCATTGTGACTTCATGAAGTTGTCACGCCAACAATTACTTCTACTTCTATGGCTAACGCGCTTAGCAATAAAGTAAAGTAATTTACATGGCGTTATTCAATGACACGCAGGTCATACAAAAAATAAAGACAACTCCTATGGCTCCTGCCGGTTGTCATACTCATCGACATGCAAGTCGTGATTTCTATTACAAGAATATGATCAATCTCATACATCACATATATCATTCATCACATCTTCTGGCCATATCACATCACATAGCACATGCTGCAAAAACAAGTTAGACGTCCTCTAATTGTTGTTGCAAGTTTTTACGTGGCTTGTATAGGTTTCTAGCAAGAACGTTTCTTACCTACGTAAGACCACAACGTGATATGCCAATTTCTATTTACCCTTCATAAGGACCCTTTTCATCGAATCCGATCCGACTAAAGTGGGAGAGACAGACACCCGCTAGCCACCTTATGCAACTAGTGCATGTCAGTCGGTGGAACCTGTCTCACGTAAGCGTACGTGTAAGGTCGGTCCGAGCCGCTTCATCCCACAATGCCGCCGAAACAAGATAAGACTAGTAGCGGCAAGAAGAATTGGCAACATCGACGCCCACAACTACTTTGTGTTCTACTCGTGCATAGAAACTACGCATAGACCTAGCTCATGATGCCACTGTTGGGGAACGTAGCAGAAATTCAAAATTTTCTACGCATCACCAAGATCAATCTATGGAGTAATCTAGCAACGAGGGGAAGGGGAGTGCATCTACATACCCTTGTAGATCGCGAGCGGAAGCGTTCAAGAGAACGGGATTGATGGAGTCGTACTCGTCGTGATCCAAATCACCGATGATCCTAGCGCCGAACGGACGGCACCTCCGCGTTCAACACACGTATGGAGCAACGACGTCTCCTCCTTCTTGATCCAGCAAGGGGAGGAGAGGTTGATGGAGATCCAGCAGCACGACGGCATGGTGGTGGAAGTAGCGGGATCCCGGCAGGGCTTCGCCAAGCGCTAGCGGGGAGGAAGAGGTGTCACGGGAGGGAGAGGGAGGCGCCAGGGCTTGGATTGCTGCTGCCCTCCCTCCCCCCACTATATATAGGGCCAAGGGAGAGGGGGGCGCAGCCTTAGCCCTTCCTCCAAGGAAGGGTGCGGCCAGGGAGGAGTCCTTCCTCCCCAAGGCACCTCGGAGGTGCCTTTCCCTTTTAGGACTCTCCGTTTATCTTATCTCTTGGCGCATGGGCCTCTTGGGGCTGGTTCCCTTGGCCCATATAGGCCAAGGCGCACCCCCCACAGCCCATGTGGCCCCCCCGGGGCTGGTGGACCCCCGGACCCCTTTCGGCACTCCCGGTACAATACCGATAAAGTGCGAAACTTTTCCGGCGACCAAAATAAGACTTCCCATATATAAATCTTTACCTCCGGACCATTCCGGAACTCCTCGTGACGTCCGGGATCTCATCCGGGACTCCGAACAACTTTCGGGTTACCGCATACTAATATCTCTACAACCCTAGCGTCACCGAACCTTAAGTGTGTAGACCCTACGGGTTCGGGAGACACGCAGACATGACCGAGACGACTCTCCGGTCAATAACCAACAGCGGGATCTGGATACCCATGTTGGCTCCCACATGCTCCTCGATGATCTCATCGGATGAACCACGATATCGAGGATTCAATCAATCCCGTATACAATTCCCTTTGTCTATCGGTATGTTACTTGCCCGAGATTCGATCGTCGGTATCCCTATATCTTGTTCAATCTCGTTACCGGCAAGTCTCTTTACTCGTTCCGTAACTCACATCATCCCGTGATCAACTCCTTGGTCACATTGTGCACATTATGATGATGTCCTACCGAGTGGGCCCAGAGATACCTCTCCCTTTACACGGAGTGACAAATCCCAGTCTCGATTCGTGCCAACCGAACAGACACTTTCGGAGATACCTGTAGTGCACCTTTATAGCCACCCAGTTACGTTGTGACGTTTGGTACACCCAAAGCATTCCTACGGTATCCGGGAGTTGCACAATCTCATGGTCTAAGGAAATGATACTTGACATTAGAAAAGCTCTGAGCAAACGAACTACACGATCTTGTGCTAGGCTTAGGATTGGGTCTTGTCCATCACATCATTCTCCTAATGATGTGATCCCGTTATCAACGACATCCAATGTCCATGGTCAGGAAACCGTAACCATCTATTGATCAACGAGCTAGTCAACTAGAGGCTTACTAGGGACATGGTGTTGTATGTATCCACACATGTATCTGAGTTTCCTATCAATACAATTCTAGCATGGATAATAAACGATTATCATGAACAAGGAAATATAATAATAACCAATTTATTATTGCCTCTAGGGCATATTTCCAACACACCAGGGGATGTGGGCGGCCGCCCCGCAGTCACAACTCCGGTCGCCTGTGGAGTCGCCACTCCGGTCGCCTCTGAAGTGAGATCCACGATCTCAATCTTCTCCTCTGCACTCGACGAATCCTGCACACCATGAACAATCCACACTTCGAAAACATCAACCGTAAGTCGCAAACCTTCGACCAAATGCTCACCAAAATCTAGGTACCGGCCGGCGAGGATGTCTCCATCAAGATCAGTCACCGTCATCCACCTCGACGGTGAATAAGAAAACAACATACCCTCGCGCCTATGGCCGGGCGACCGAACGTCCTCAAACCTGACTCGCCATCTCGCCGGATGGAGAAAGCCCGAGGTCCGGCCACGATCCCGATCTCGTTCTGCCTCCTCATGCGCGGAAACGACGTCGACTCGCTGGATCCGCGCCCCCTCCGCCGGCGATGAGAGCCCCCGTGATGCCGGCCCCGGGATCCCCGGCTGGGAGGGCACTGAAAGATCCCCAGGCGGTGGTTCCGGCGGCGGTGGCAGAGTCGCCACCCCGTCGCCCTCACCCTCTCTCATCCCCTCATGCAGATCCCGTTTGGCACTAGAACACCAAATACATGGACACTCGAGCCATGAGAGATAGGAAGGCCGCCAAGCTGCGACACGCCAAGATTAGCGCCTTTAGTGTGGATGAGCATATAACTTGCTTTTTTGACATACAATTATACCTTTAATGTGATACTCTGACTACTAATTTATTCAGTAATATATGTGCTATTTGACATACAATTATACCATTGGAAACTTTTCTTGAATACGAATTTGGTGCATTTTTTGTAACATAATCCATGTTTAGCTGATGAATTTGATGGGCAAAGTGGGATTTCGAATTGCACACATGCCATATAAATTAGGATAGAGTAATACATTTTATCCAAATTGGATGGAGAAGATATATGTCAAAGTTGGGTGGAAAAAAGGCCCTATGTTTGTCTTCATTGTGGAGCACAAAGCCATAGTATGAAGGTAGACTTTTCAAGTTGAGTCATGGTGATTTGAATACGAGTCATATGGATTTTGTTATATTAAGTAGAAGATGATATTTGTGGAAACACACTCATAAGCCACATGTGCAATGTTGTGAGTTACAATGATTTTTTTAATCAGCTAGTATATATATATATATATATATATATATATATATATATATATATATATAAGTCAAATCACATGTAATAAATTTTGTTTTCTTTAATTACAACCGGCTCACCCGCAATAAAAATAAAATTACAACCGGCAATACAGATCATGAGTTTTACATATGCCCAAATACAGATGCAGATGGTAGATAGAAGATTAATCTTCGACCGCGACTAGGAAATCATACCCAATTCCCCTAAAACGTGGTCCAGATCAAATAACAGTAAACCAAACACACATGCACAAGCAGAGAGTTGTACAATAGTTATATTAGGCGTCGAATTTACCAGAGCCAGGCGAACACATACCATAGGTTCAACATAAGATGGATCACACTATCAACATAATAAGCATGGACAGGTGAATAAGGCAGATGGGCACAACGAGCTAATAAGAAACCAACCAACTTTGCTGCATACAAGCTTGAATAGATGGGACAGATACGATGTTGAACGGCTAGGTTCAGCAGCATCATATAAAATCCCCAAGTTCTTCGGAGTAACGGATGATCCCATCCTCGCTGCTGGCGAAGCGGAAGCGGCTGAAGTCAAGGGAAAGGTGTGACAGCTCCCGGGTGCAGGGACACCCTCATGAACAGTAACTTCAAAATAATATTAAAAAAAATCAAAAAAATCTGAAATTTTGGGGACCAAATATGATCAAACATTTGATGTTCTTGCAAATTTTCAGCCAGAAATAACACTCGAGGAGCCCTCACCGAAAAAAAAATTACTGCTCAAAAGTACACATAACTTTGAACACTGATTTTGTTTTTTTTTTGATGAGGGCTCCACAAATGTTTTTTGATGCTAAAACTTTGCATGAACGTTAAATGTCTGATCAGACTTCATCCCTCAAACTTTCAGATTTTTTCGACTTTTTGTCATATCGTTTTAAATTTACTGTTCATGAGGGTGCCCCTGCACCCGGGAGCTGAAAGTCCAGTCTCCTGAAGTCAATCTTGTTCCACTCTTCCCTCAGCTCCTCCCAAAATTCGCCCCTGTTGTCATAGTAGTCTTCGTCAACCTCGGCGTACCCCTTCTCGATCAGATCCTTGCGGACCTTGGCCTGCAACTCTGCAAACCTGTCATCGGCCTCCCTGTCGTTCCCCGGCGGCAGCTCCTTGTCCAGCTCCTCGCTTCTCTTGATCATCTCAGCGGGGCATATTATGGACGGAAGCTTGTGGATGTTGGGGGGCTCCCACTTCTCGGCCAAGATCAGCCTTATGTCGTTTTTCAACAGCCGAACCTTGCCTGGGGCGGTCACGTCCCTGTACTCGGGCTTGGACTGCTCGAGGACCCTCTCCACCGCGGCGTCCAGCTCTTGAGGTTCCAGATTGGCGGCCTCAGGAAAGTTTAACAACGTCTCCCTGACCACTGGCCGGTGCTTCGCAAACTCAGACTCCCAGTCGTAATCATCCTCGTCCTCGTATTCAGAGTCGTAGTCAGACTCAGACCCATACTCGTAATCGTCCTCGCCGTCGTCGTCGTAGCCGTCGTAGTCAGCATCGTCTTGGTAATCAAGATCTGCTTCCTGGTCATCGTAGCCTTCCTGATCTTCGGCCTCGGCCTGAGGCTCGGAAACCGGCTCCTCGATCTGAGCCTCCGCCTGAGGCTCGGTGGTGCACCGCTCCGGCGTGCGCACCCCGTCGGTGGACGAGGTCTGCTGCGTGGGGCTGGAGGAAGTCTCCTCCGCGGTCACTTCCTTCTGCTCGGAACCCTCTTCGCCGGCCATCGGCGGATGTGATCAGGTCAGGTGCGGCGCGCGCCTTGCTAACTTGGATCAGCGGCGAGTCGACTCGCCTCGCTAAGCTATCTTTTTTGCAATATATATGCGGCTCGGCGATGTATTTGTCGTAGGAGGAGGCAGAATTGGGAACCATGGTCGAGGAAAACCCTATTTGCTACTACTTTTTGTTTTTTGAGAAAAATTTTAGGGTCTACGCACGGGAGACAGCGCGAGCGTTCCGAGTAGGCCGGCCCATTAAGGGTTATCCGGTTTTGGGAACTTTCTACAGTACCCTGACGGGTCTTCTAGTTTTGGGAACCATTTTTCTTTCTTTTTCTTTAATTTTCATCGTCTTTGTTTTTCTTTTTTCTTTTTTTATCTCTCCTTTATTCTTTTTCGTTTTCCTTTTTCTTTGCATTCCTTTTTTATTTTGTTCATAAATTTTAAAAAATGTTCTTGTTTTCAAATTTTGTTCAGAATTTGAAAAAAATAATCTTGATTTCATTTTTTCAGAAATTTAGAAAAAATAGAAATTCTAAAAAAAGTTTAGAATTTAGAAAATGTTTGCTTATTTTATAAAAATGTTTAAAATTTCAATAATGTAGAATTCCAAAATTTTAAAAAATCAATGTGCATTGCACGTATGCATTTACTAGTTTTAAGAAGTGGCACGTACACTTGCGCTGCCCATTGTGCTGGTTATTCCATAAAGACTCGAAAGCAAAGAGATAACATAGGTCACTAACTCTTAGCCGAGATAAAACTACCTAACTTTGCAAAGACCGATTTTGCAAGCAAAAGTATTTGCTATCTCTTTGACATCCGTTCATGTGTTGGTGCATGGATCGTAGATTCGCACGGCTCGTGCTAGTTTGTGATACAAAGAGCACAACAGAAATTCTTAGCCTAATGATCAGACGCGGTGATGTAAGATTATCTTCAATTTTTACTACTTCCAAACCCAACATTATTCTCTTGCGCCATTTTATTAGGGTGCGAAACCTAGACTTGTGCTCACATTCTATATTAAGTTGTTTGATTGATTGAGTAGCGCAGAAAAACAACATGTGATTGTATTGGTCTTGTATCTAGGGTTGGCATTTAAGTGATTGTCATGTAAAATATTCTTTGCCATGAAGGTCATTACTATGTTTCCGATAAATATTGACATTCTTTCTAAACCATTGGCAATGGAATACTGACTAAATACATTTGATTATCAAAGAATAGTGGGAACTCCTTTTGTATGCATTGAGATAGTTTAAGAATGTTAGAATAGAGACCATTGCCACGTATCTCTACTCTTGTTTTAGGTTCACCAAAGGTAATACATCAGAGGATGAAGTTCTTGACAAGTAGCATTCACATATATAAATCATCTTTTTTTTCTATCATCCTACATGCTCGGGGACGAGCATAGATTAAAAATAGGATGCTAAAATGTTATTTTTAAGTTTTACATTTTAAAAATTCATTTCAATCCATACATTAACAATTTGATGTTTTTCATTACAACAACCAGAACATGCATAATGTGCCAAAAATGAAAAACAAAGGATTTTCTATAATTTGAACAACAGATTAGAAGTGTATTCATACAATAACATAAGGGCATTTTAAGAAGTTGCACGTGCACTGGCCACTGTGCTGGTTATTCTATAAGACCTTAAAGGGGAAGAGATAATTTGGTATACCTTAAAGGGGAAGAGATAATTTGGTCATACATGTCGGCATCTAGGTCTTGGCCGAGATAAAACTACCTAAACGAAGATTGCGAAGACCAATTTTGCAAGCAAAATTACTTGATGTCTCCGTGACATCCGTCCATGCGTTGGTGCAAGGATCGTAGATTCGCACGGCTTGTGCTGGTTTATGATTAAAAGAGCACTGAAAGAGCAGCCTTTCACCGTCATGTGTCATCCCTAGAGGGGTGTAGTGTTGGGTGTGTGGATCCATAGGGATTGCATACGCCTTGTCCCAAATGCCCTTATTTGGATCGGTCAGAAGCCATACGTCGGTGAGCTGAGTCTTCGACGACGACTGAACCACACAAAGGGTACCCTTGTGCTCAACCATACGGATATCCGTCGACAAGTTGTAGCCACCTTCTATCCGTGGGCCTTGGATCGTCGTCTTCCACCTCTCGCTCTCGAGGTCAAAGCAATGTACATCCCAGCTGTCTCCCTCGCGTGACCCGAAGACGTGCAGGATGCCATTCACAACAGCGACACAGGTCGAGGAGCACGTGACATGGGCCGGGGGCGACGGCGCACGCTTCCACCCGATGTCGCCTTTTACGGTGAGGACCTCGCATCTCACGTCGTCTATGTCTGTGAGATGGACTAACTTGTACTCACCGGACGGGACAGCGCGTCCCATGCCGAAGGCGACCTTGGGTATCCTCCGAATGTCCCTACCCATGCCCAGCGGTTCAGGCAGCATGTTGAGCCCCGGGCAGGTCACGAGCACGTCTCCCATGGCCGGCTCAACCACGCGTGTGCCGAAAAAATCATTAGCAACGCAGATGAGGACGCCACCGCTGAGCTTCCTGGTTCCACCTCCGTCCCTGATCACACGCACAACACCGCCGTTCATGCCCACCAGCCGCAGTTCGGTGCCCTTGCCTCGGAAGGAGTAAACCCAAACGAGGGGCTCGGCGTGAGCGCGGGACCCGTGCGCGGCGGCGAAGTCCGGGCCGGAGATGAGCGCGCACCACTCGCTGGAGACGCATCGGAATCGGCACGCCGACCTCACCGGCACTCTGGTGAGGATGTCGAAGATGATCTCGTCTGATAACGGGACGGCGCCGGCAGTCGATGGGATCTCTGTGCTGCTGGCTGCGGCCGCGGCGGTTGACCTAGGATCGTGACGGCGTCGTTTGGGCGAGGGTGGAACCGGTGATCGCTCAGGCGTCATGGCGGTGGTGGGCGGCGTGGTCTCGTTGAGACGGCGCGACGATGAAGACGTGATCCGTGGAGCGGTGGAGACTGGAGAGGTTGGCGAGGTTCTCATGGAGATTCCATCTATATGTCTACAAATTGCCTCGTAGATCTGCTCGACCGATCGACCAGCAGCCTATGGAGGAGGTAAAGTAGGCTACGGGCTCAGGTAGCAATCCCATTGTGTCGGATTTAGACTCCGCTTTGTAATTTATCTATTTCTTTTCAGATAAAAAGGCTTTTTTGGCAATTTTTCAGATAAACGCTGCTCTGATGCCCAGGGATTTTTTTTTGGCGAGGAAGCTCATGCTTTCTATGAGTCCTCACAGCTCACGATGTCTATGAGGTAGGAGCATCTACAGCGGGACTTTGCAAATCTGGCCTCTCAGCGCATCCGCGGGCACTGACCGGGCACGCCTCATATTTACTTCTCCACATTCAACGTTCTCATATTTATTCCCTAAATCCATACAAAATCACCCACAATATATTGCTACGTACTATGTTCTATACTACTCATATTTCGTCGTCGTCGGAGATGGCCTGAGTCACCTGCGCCAGCGCTGGGGCTGGAGTCGCCAGAGCAGGAGCCTGCGCCGCCGGGGCCGGAGCCTGAGCCACGTGCGCCGCAGCTCGCGCCGCCTCCATCTGCTGCCGACGGAGACGCCTGGCCTCCGCAGTCGACTCCGAGCGGATTGAGTTCATGATGGCGTGCTGCTCCGGCCACACATCCACGTCCTCCTGCATCGCCGGCGCTTCCTCCTCCCCCACGTCCAGCGGCCGCGCCTCCTCCTCCCCCACGTCCAGTGGCGGCTCCTGCTCCTCCTCATCTTCCTCGTCCACCTACTCCTTCTCTTCCTCCTTCACCTCCTCCTCCTCCTCGAAATCCTCCTTTGGTTGCAGAGGTAGCCCCGCTTCCCTCCGGATCCGGACCTGCTCAAGGAGGAAGAGACGGTGCTCGATCGTGTAGTGGCGACGGCGTGGGGGCATGGCTACTAGGCGCGGGTGGAGTGGAAAGTGGCAGTGGCGGCGGACAGGGGGAGGAAAATGACGATGGATGGTAGGATTTCGGTGGCGCCGGTCGACTTAAATAGCCGGGCAATGCACTACGCGGCCCGTCGGAGCTGCGCCACGCGGCGCCACCGGTCCGACGGAGGGGACGAGCTTGGGACCGCCAGGTTTAAGTGCGTTTCCGGCTGGGACCCCTTCGTCGGTCCGACATGGCGGGCGTGCCCGGGTGCGCCCGGGCACCCCCATATCCGCCTATATTTGGGCTGGATATGAGGGGTGCCGGTCAGCCTGGGCAGCTTGGCGTTTGAGGGCCGTTTGAGAGGCCCGTCTGGGGTCAAAAAATCATGACCGGGCAGTGACCGGGCGGACCGCCTGGGCGTATTAGGCGGGTTTGAGAGGTCCGGTTGGAGATGCTCTAAAGCGGCCACGTTTTGCTAAAGAAGAAGGTAAATAACATATCGTTGCGAAAAGACAGAAAAAAAAGTTGCGAAGAGCTTCGGCGGGGTGTCTAATAAGGGCCTCTTTGATTCACAAAATTCTCAAAACACATGAATGAAAAAAAAACAGATAAGAGTGTCTGGTCCTCTTGAATCCTACAGGATTGGATTGGAAATTACAGAAACTTGCCCAGTGAATGTTCGACATCACACATAAGACAAGGAAATTGTAATAAGAGGTTCGAGTGGAAATTTCCTCAAAAACATAGTGAATGCAATCCTTTAAAAAAGAATTCCTAAAGATTCCACTTCTATGAATCAAACAGTGCTATGGCGGATGGTGCACATAGCCTTTAATATTACTCCCCCGAATTCTGTCAGCACGTTATTTGGAACGTGCCTTAACGGGATAGAGGCCGAAACAGCGAGACACATTCGCGCAGGAGTATGTGCTTTATTATGGGCAGCCTGGAACTGCAGAAATGATTTGATTTTTAACAGAACAACAAATATTCATTTTTTGCAGGTTATCTTTCGAGCCACTGCGTTGATCTGTATGTAGTCGCTACTCACTCCGACGGAGGCCAGGGAGCGTTTGGTTACTGGATCTATCCGGTGGGAGATGGTAACACGGGATATTTTCAACCGGTTTGGATGGCAGTCATATAATAGGATAGGCAATTAGTTTTCCTATCTTTCTTATGCCAGCCGGTTGTAGCTTTATGACTACTTGTTTTTGGCTCTCTGTGAGCTTTTCTCTACTGTCTTTAAGACTTTAAGACCTTTGTTGAACTTTTTAATAAAGTTAGCCGTATGCATCGTTCTGATGCAGAGACCGGGAAGCCCCCCCTTTTTGAAAATAAAAACGAATCAAACAGAACGCGCGGGGGGGGGGGGGGGGGATCCTCCTCAAAGACCCCAGAACAGGGCAGTAGCCCGAATCTCCTCTCATTTGCTCGCACCACCCAGATCAGGAACTCCCTCCACATATTCACCTGACCCATCACGTCTCTAATGTCACACTAGGAGAAAAAACTATGAAACACTGGAAAAAATAGGTGATCACTGCTCAATCACTCCACGTAAAGGGAATTTGCCATCACCAGAAACATCTGGTCGGAACTCTGTCTTGGATCACGTGCCAAACTAACACTTTGTTCTTCAAAGGAATAGACAATCTCCACAGAAACTGCGTGTGAGTGTCAATTACCAATATAAATATCATCGCATCATAAAAAGATTTAGCAGTGTACTGATGATTGCCTTGTCAAGTACACCACACCTCATCGGCGGAACGAGAAATGTGTTCATTAGCAAGCACATCCAGCAAACGAGCCCACAGTTCTGCGTGAGCATGCTGTGAATTTCGACAGAATCTAACGCGTGTCCATTTGTTGAATTGCGTGCGCGCACGCATAACGCAACCTGCAACTATGCCAAGTAAAGTTGCACGCACACCTGAAAGTTTTAAGTGTAGTTTTCTCCATGACGCCGACAAGGCTTCATCATAATGCAGCAATTTCATCATAATGCAGCAGTTTTCAGGATGTTGGAGACGATGCTGCCAGTAACTTCTTCGATGAGCAGCTCCCGTCTCATCAGGACAGTGCCTGTGTGCAACATGTTCATCTTCCTGTTGCTGTCTGGAGTGCCAAGCACACAAGCCAGTGGATCCTCCTCAAATAATCCCTGCAAACGTGAACATAGAAGCAGGCACTTACTGAGTTACTGTTGGTTAATTTGGCTATTCGACCTCTTGTAGTACTACCGATGTTAAGGGGTATTGTTTCTATCTAACAAGCTGCAAATCAAACTAAACTTACAACGTTTGCACTTGATTCGGCCTCAGCATCGGCGTTGTTTGCTTCAGACTTCTCCAACCTTTCTATAACTTTCTTCTTCACCACTTCTATAAGTTCCTCCTCCAACCTTTCCATAAAAGCGCTGTCCACATACGAATGGCGTTGGCGCCACCTGAAAAGTTGCTTCTCTTGATGCTCATCACTCAACAGATGATCAGCTACATAGTGCCTCTTCAGAACTTCAACCAGTGATTTGTCAGCGCTATGGTTATTGAGTATTCTGTGAATGGATCAAATTGTTAGTTGAAACAGCCGAGTCAGATATTGAGGAAAAAGACGTAAAGCGTCATTAGCTCACAAACTGTACATTTTAGCTAGCTCCCTCTTCGTGTGTTCTTCTCCATGCTCCAAAAGGATTGCAGCAAATTCCTTCTGGAGGTCATAATACTGCATCTTCATGTACAAGGAAAAACAACCTGAAATATAGCTTCATCGAATTAGCACTTCCAGTGCAAAAGACAAAACTTTGCTTCATCGACAACGTATAAAGAAAGAGTCAACCATGAAATGATTTCTGAGGTTGAGTCCATGTTCATGTCCAGATCATGTTTTATGGCACAAACTAGAAGCTGGAACATACTAGCAGGTTCAGTTAAAACCCAAAATTTGAAAGGTTCTAAGTACTTGTTAGTGCATATATAACATAAAATGCTTTTACAGACGTCACTATGAATATTAATTTACAGGGGCCAGTGGCAGGTTAAAAGCCTTTAGGTTTACCGCAACCGTAGCCCAACATCAGTATTCCAGGAGGACGTGGAACCCCAAGCAATTTCTGAACTGCACAAAAGAGTATAAGTAAGCATCTGCATGTATGATACCAACAATCATAGTTGTGTAGCTTTACTCTGTTCAACACTTGTGCACTCAAGGATGTTTGTTTCATTTTTCCTGAATTGAAATAGCCGTTCGATTGAGGTGGTATTCTGTTCTGAATAGCTTACTAAATGAGTGGGAGCATAGGCTAACAAGCATAACAACTATATGGTACCCCAGTTCCTAAATAGGCGGCATATCTTGGTGCTTACAAATACAATCAAACTTCTCTAGCTTCGCATTGTACTAGAAAATATTCAATTTGGTGGCGTGAAACTAATACCTTTTGGGCTTTGCTTGAAAATTATTTCCATAATATCGCAATTTTATAGAAGTTGACTCTTTTCATTCTGCAGGTATAATAAAAGCTCACTCTATCATTTCTACATGCAGAGTATAACAGCAAAGACCCTGTACATATCCATGACATCGGTAAATTTGTATCAAAACAGGTATAGATATCTCTTAACGTGTATGTTTGCTAAGACATTCTTACATGCAGTTTTTCTTTTGAACTAAATCGAACAAGAGGTAGTGCTACCTTCATTCAGAATTTAACACAAATTTGTACAGTATCTCGCAAAGTAACTGTGTCCAGCATTAAAAACTTCTGGTGATTGGTTCTCATTTGGTACGGCCACAACGAATCAAGCAATCGATTACTTGTAGATCGACAAAGGATTCACCTTGTCCTGTCGCAAACCAGAGAGCGAGCAATCCTCCACCGAAACCTGACGCCGCGCCGCTCGCGATGCGTGCCACGGACGCGAACAAGCTGCAACTTTGGAACAGCGTATCCTCCAGCGAGCCCACCGGGCCCTGCAGCATCACCCCCAAATCAGGAACCCGCCGCCATTAATAAGCAGAGCATCAAGCACCGGGCTCTACGAACAAGAAGAAGAGCAGCAGCATGCAGTAGTGCGGACGTACCTGGTCACACCATCCCCCCAGCGCCTCTGCATTAGCCACACAACACCCACGCCCGTCAGTCCGTGAAAGCGCGGAGCAGGAGGAAATTAAGGAGACCTTCGGCCGCGAGGGCCGAGGGAGAGTATTTAACCAAAAAACTATCACAATTCGCGGAAACGTGACAGAAAACTACCACTTTACGATTTTATCCTGAAAACTACCACTTTTTTATTAATCCGTGACAAAAAACTACCAAATGTGAAAACTGCTCGCTTTGCCTGGGTTAAACGCGAATCTGACTGCCCGACCCCACACATAAGCGGGCTAAAAATGCAATCGGGTCCCTAGTTTTTCTTAAAAAAAACAATCGGGTCCTCCGCCTCCTTCTCCTCCTCGTCGCCGGCCTCCTCCTTCCCCAGCCGCTTGCCGCCGGCGGACGGGAACGGCTGCTGCGGCGGTGTGGAACCGGTCGGTGCTGTGGGCGACGCTCTTCGCCGCCGGCTTCGGGTCCATGGAGCTGCTCTACCTCTCGGCGTGCCTGGCCAAGGTGCCGCACGGCGGCTGGCTGCCGCCGCTGCTCTCGCTGGCCACGCTGCTGGTCATGTCCGCGTGGCACTACGGCACGGCCAAGAAGCAGGAGTACGAGCTGCAGAACAAGGTGTGCCTGGACCACTTCATCGGCCTCAGCTCCGGCATGGGCCTCGTGCGCGTCCCGGGGGTGGGCTTCGTCTACTCGGACTCCGTCGCCGGCGTGTCGCCCATGTTCGCGCACTTCGTCACCAACTTCCCGGCGTTCCACCGGGTGCTCGTCTTCGTGTCGCTGCAGACGCCGACCGTGCCCAAGGTGCCGCCGGAGGAGCGGTTCCTGGTGGGCAGGATCGGGCGGCCGGAGCACCGGATGTTCCGCTGCGTGGTCCGGTACGGGTACAAGGAGGGCCGGTGGGACCACTTCAACTTCGAGGACCAGCTGCTGGTGAAGGTCATGGAGTTCCTCCAGATGCAGCCGTTCCCGTGCGCCGGCGGCAAGCGGCTGGGGAAGGAGGAGGCCGGCGACGAGGAGGAAAAGGAGGCGGAGGACCCGATTGCTTTTTTAAGAAAAACTAGGGACCCGATTGCATTTTTAGCCCGCTTATGTGTGGGGTCGGGCAGTCAGATTCGCGTTTAACCCAGGCAAAGCGAGCAGTTTTTACACTTAGTAGTTTTTTGCCACGTATTAATAAAAAAGTGGTAGTTTTCGGGACAAAATCGTAAAGTGGTAGTTTTCTGTCACGTTTCCGCGAATTGTGGTAGTTTTTGGTTAAATACTCGCCAAGGGAGGAGGCGTTTACGGCGAACGTCGCCCCGTAGGTGCCCGAGGACCTGCTCCAGAAACATCGCCGGCGGCAGCTCCTGCGTCGTCGCCGCACCCGGGGGAGACTGCAGCGATTTGGGTTGGGGAGAGGCGAGGGAGAAAGGGAGACAGGAGGGCGCTCCGGCGTTTGATTTGTGGGACGGGATTTTCACTGTTTCTGTTTTATCAGCATCCAGCAGGGCTATCGCGCGCTTTTTTGACCGGAGTCAGTAGGCAGAGCTCGTCCAATGAACACCTGACAGGTGTCCTTATTGGTCCGATGTGAGAGGTTTCCAATCTCTTGAAAAGAAAATGTGCTAGTGGTAAAATTATTGTTTCTTCTTTGTGAGACCAAAGCTGAGGTGATTTTCATGGTAACTCCAACGTTGGATTACATTTTATGAGCGTATTTAAATTTAAAAGAGCCCCGCTTCCATACAACCCCCTCCAAAAAGACGTATAAAAGCCAATATAGACATTTAGCAAAACATACCCACTTTTGTATGTATTGGGGGTTGGCCCGCCGGACCCTATACGACATCCCCCCCCCCCAAATTTGAAACCGTAAGCATCCATCGTCGTCGTCACGACTCTTGCCGGTGGCCATCTCCAATCATCGGCGTTAGGCTCACCGGCCGTGTCGCATGAGGTGGCATCCACACCCCCTCCTCACACACAGCGTCGTGGTCGCCGCCTTCCATGCAATTGGTGGCGCTCCTCCCCCACACGCATCGCCGCCCCCCGTTGAAGGTGCCATCGAGGAACTTCTTTCTTTCCCATGCCGTCGACCAAGACTAGGACCAAATTGGCGCCTACTTCCCAAACTTTAAGGATGACAGACAAGGGGATCCTTTAGCACCCCTCCTATTTGACATCATAGCTGGTGTCCTATATTTGTTTGTCAAATAGGCGACATAATTTAATATCTGGACTTGTTTTCCATTTAGTTGATGGAGGTGTGACATTGTTGCAATATGTTGATGGCACTGTTTTCTTATGAAAAATGACCTAATTGAAGCCAATAACTTGAAATACATTCCATGTATTTTTGAACAAGTTTCAGGGCTCAAAATTAATTTTCATACCTGCTTATTAGGAGAGACGGTAAAAGAGAACAACAATATAAGTAGATTTTACATGTGTTGTTGGGTCTTTGCCTCTGCAATAATGGTGATTTTTTACGTGGTTCTGATAGATGGTGCTATCGTATGTCCGCTGATGGAGACTTCAATCCACAGAGGGTAACGGCTGAGCGAGTCCACGGAGGGCTCCACCCACAAAAGGTCCACAAAGAATCAACATTGTCTATGCCATCATGGCTTACATCCACGAAGAACTAGCCTCACTCGGGGTAGATCTTCACGAATTAGGAGATATCTCCTTGGTCTTACAAACTCTTTGTTTCAACTCCACAATCTTGGAGTCTTTCAAGTGACACCTAACCAATCTAGGAGACACCACATCTTCAAAACATAATAGATGCTGTTGTTCATGATGAACTCCTTGCTCTTGTGCTTCAAAAGATATTCTCCTCAGCACTCAGTCACTCTCTCACATATTTGGCATGGTAGTAGGAGAAGAATTGGAGTGGGAAGCAACTTGAGGGGGGTAGAAATCAAGGATCAAATGGTTGGAGCGGAATCCCCTTGATTTCAACACAAGTTTAGGTGGTTTTCTCGGAATTGGACATGGGAAGTGATAGTTTCGTCCTGGCTGCTCTTTGAGAGTTGGTGGAATGGGTGGAGGTATATATAGGTAGCACAAAAGAAATAACCGTTACACACCTTTATGCACAAACTCGGTGAGACCAACTAGTGCAAAAGGTTTGAACTTTAGGCTTTTCGGATGGAAGAGCTCGATGAGATTGATGGGTGAATATGACCTAATCACTTTCCACACTTCGGCGAGACCGATCAAAACCACTCGAAAAATCCGAGATGAAATCGATAGGCAACAGAAGGTTGGCAAGTGCTCTTCGGTGAGACCGAAGGGTCATCTCGGTGGAACCGAATTACTAGGGTTTAGGCAGTGGCCATGTCAAGTGTTTCTCGATGGGTCTGGCTGGATGTGGTTCGGTGGGACCGAGACAGACATTAGGGTTTTATACATAGTAGGAAGTGAGAGTGTGGCTGAGGGTTTTGGAGCAATATCTCTAAGCATTTGAGCAAATAGTTCATGATCAAAATTACACCCCCTTTTAATAGTATTGGCTTTTCTATGGACTCAATGTGATATTTGATCACTTAACCAAGATGTAGAGTAGTCTTGAAGCTTTGAAAATGTTTGTCCTTCGCATTTTGAGGGTCCACATTCACATCTCATTGGCATACCTAGAGTGAACTTTCTTGAAGTATTCTTTGAGTAGGCATTAATTTAATGATGCATATGTTGTTATGAATTATCAAAACCACCCAGGGATTATTTGCATTTTCAAAGGTACTATGGTCTTCTCCTGCTACGGTGAAGTCTTATGGGGCAGGACCATCGAGCGAGGTAGTTGGTGTCTCTGTAGGTTTGGTGCGTCAAACCTTGCAGATTTTAGGTTTATGTCGATTCATTCATACAAATCTGATGAGTCTGTGTTAGTGTTTTATATGTCTTTTTGTTGGTGCGATCTATTGTGGCTTCGGAGTCATGCTATGGCGCTCTATTAAAGTTCTTGTGCTTCGATGCCCCCTACTTTTAGGTGATTATCCCGGCAAGCACTTTGACGCTCATGTTTTTCCATCTTTATGGATAGGTAACTTAAGAGGGTTTCAGTCAAATTTGTGTAGATGCACGCGTGACAGTGTCGCTTCTTCAACCTAACTACAGTCTCTTTCACAAAGCCTTGGCAACATTTCGTGTTGCAAAAATTAATACCATAGAGAAGTTGATTCTGAAATTTTCACAATGATTCTTAGTTCTAGGAGTTATTTTATACTTTTTGGATTTACGATCCAAATCATTGTACTTTAGTTTTCACAAGTTTGAATAAAGTTACAGACCTTTTTCTTTTTCTTTTCAAGAAAAACATGCCATGCCTGGCCACAGTCGAGTCGAGACCCAACCCCGTGTGGCGTGGAGCGACCCGACCGAGAGACGAGGGGAGACGTTCCCCGCCAAGCTCGCGGCGTCCCCTCTCCTCCATTCCCGCGCTTTGATCCCCACCACCACCACACCCCACCGCGCCATCCTCCATCCCATCGTCCTCGCCGCCGCCGATGCGTCCCCTCCCCCGGCCTCCCCCTCCCCCGCCTCCGCCACACGATGTTGCACACCACTCCGATCTTGACGGAGGCCAAGCGGCACGACGCCGCGGGCAAGAAGGCGGTCGCCCTCACGGCCGCGATGAGGCGCTCGGGGCCCAAGGGGCGCGGCAGCGGAGGGGGCGAGGCGGAGGGGAAGGCGGCCGTCGCCGTCGACGGCGACAAGAGCAGCCAGCACGCGCTCAAGTGGGCCGCCGACCACGTCCTCTCCCGCTCCCAGCCCTTCTTCCTGGTCCACGTCCGCCGCAAGAACACCGCCCTCAACCCCGCCGGTACGCTCTCGATTTGGGCCTCATCTGGCCGGCCGTGCGAACGATGGGATCGATTTTGATGGTACGGAATTATAGCAGATTCTCAAGCATGCGATCTACTCGTGTGCAGGTGGGAAGCAGTTCTCCACGTCGCACGTGCAGGAGGATGTCGCGGCCTGTTTTCTTGCCCAGCTGGATCTTCAGACCAAAGAGCTGATGCTGCCTTTCCAATGCTTCTGCAGCAGAAGAGGGGTATACGTTTCTTATTTCATCATCACTTTGTGTCTGGTTACATTCAAAATTTCAGCAAATTATTGTGCCCCTGTGTTTAAAAAAATCAATGCTTTTTATCGTTTTGTTAAACGAGCTGAATTTCCAGCACAAATTTACCTTTATTTTCAGATTTGTTTGGGAATTTCTCTAGGAACGAGCATGAAAGCTTATTTTAAGCTTTAATAGTAATATAAGTAGGACTAGATAAATGTCAATATAAAAAAAACGATACCACAAGTACCAAAATATCGAGTAAATGTTCTTTCTGCATTTGTGGCTGCTCATGAATCCCAGTTAGTGCCACAGTTGTTTGATGTGCAGATAAATCTAGCAATTGGGTGCCATCATAAGTTACTAACTCCCTTTTGGCTGACTTACTTTAATATCCACAGTTGCAATGCAGGGATGTCATTCTTGATGGAACAGATGTGTCAAAAGCTATTGTGGACTTTGTTGTAAAATATAATGTTGACAAGATTGTGCTGGGAGCATCATCTAAGAGTGCATTTGCAAGGTGATTTATATAAGTACATTACAACAACTTCTGCGTATCATTATCTCTTATTTGCTGGTACTCTTTCTTAGAGCAAATCTTGCCGTACTTTGATGAGCTCAATAATTTTCTTAACCATCGCAGAACAATTTGGAAAATGGATGTGGCTACATCTGTTACAAAAATTGCACCAAACTTCTGTTCGGTGTATGTGATTGCAAAAGGAAAGTTGTCTACTTTTAGGCCAGCCACTCATGCAATCGACAATGATACAAGCAAAGAGGATACGAAATCTGATGCACCTGGCAATGGGCCTTTAGCTGTACAAAGTTTGTATTTCACTTGACACTTTTATTCTTATAGCTGTACTACTCCCTCCGTCTCGAAATGAGTGTCGCTGATTTAGTACAACTTTGTACTAAACCAGCGACAGTTATTTTGGGATGGAGGGAGTACAATATTTATCTCTAGTAGATTATTCTTTGTTTGCTCATGAAGCACACGTGTAATTTGCAGGTGAACCAACACCCAAGTTCCCTGGAGAAGAACCTTCTTACAGGTGAGTCTACATCCCTAACTATCACATATAGGGTGATAGACAGGTCTCCTACAATGCTCTACTTACCTGCCTACCAGAAAGATTATGGTCCATTCTAAGCTGTTGATTGGCTGAGCTTTGTTTACCGGAAACTGTAGGGAGATCATGGCATTAAATTTTGTAGAAAAATATGTACTAGAATATGCACAAAGTTACAACGGTTGAGGATATACAGGGAAGGGTGTCGCGTAAATACTACATGTACAGGGATTCGTGGCTGAGCTTAGTTTTGGTTTAATGAAAATCTTGTAGAATTACGTGCATTAATCGGTTCACCCAAAAGCTCAAGCTGATGAGAAAGGTTTACAATGTAACACTGCCGTCATTTCTGGCTCTCCTGGGCCTAATGTGGACTGAAAGTAGGCTGTGATATTTATTTATTTATTTTCATTTTCTCTAGCTGGGCCTTGACCTCAAGTTTTCTGTGCTTTCATACTAGGTAGAATTATGCACGAGACAGTTCACCCCAAAGCTCATGCGATGGAGAATGCTGGACCATATACTTAAACAAATCTAACTATATGGAAACACCAATTACATTCATGAAGTATAAAATACACAATACACTCCTACAACCATACCATTATATGCCAAGCCCTTTTAGGTGGCCAATGGCCATACCATACTAAAAACCATGAGCAAATCTAAACCTTGCGAACTAGTATTTTCTTGCACAGCATGGTTTAAATAATTCCAAAACAGAATGTATGCAAGCCAATAAGTAAATGTTAAGTTTTATATATTATAAGCTAACTTGATATTTAATATATTATAAGCTAACTTGATATTTAATATTTAATACAGTATGGAATTTCCTTTTGGTGTCTTTCCCTTCTATGTATAGTATGGGATTTCCCCTCAGTCTTTTTCCTCTCTGAGAATATCATGAGATTTGAAGTACCAGTAACAAAAACCAAGAACAATGGATTTAACATTCAAAACATGATGAACATTTCAGCATAGAATATTATGAGAAATCCAGGGTATGTATAATTTGCAACATATGTTATTTCAAATATAATAGAACTTGAACCCCATTTTTTTTGGCAATCTAGTCATGCCTCATGATCTAAGTAACTGTACATACTTTGCCAAGTATTAATGCAAATATTTGAAGGATGTCATTGGCTCCAATTAGCTTATTCCCTTCTGTATATTGGAGTGTTTACGTTTGATCATTTCCAAAGAATGTTGATGGATCATGTGCAAGGAAAATTTTATCCTTTCGAATGTCGAATTTGACTCTTACCCCCTACAATGCAGCAATGTAAAATATGACCGTAGCCAGTAGATCATAATAAACCCAACTATTCACGACCATTAGTCGAGCTATTTTCTATGCAGCTAAAGTTCATAGCAGATATCTTATTTTTTGTCATATCGGTTAATCTAACTATTTCGAATTTTAATGTTCTCTTCAATGTTGTGAAAATTGTGGATTACGTTTCTATTTTGGCTTGTATATTTTTTTTTGATGGGGATAGTTATTTCTTACTCTATTTGATCTCGGGCCAGGCTGATGTCGACACACGCTGCTGCGCACATCGGTACCCATTTTGATGAAGCAGCACAACATGGCAACCTCAAGACACTAGTTCGACAGAAAAGTGCCGATTCACATCTTTCAAAAACATCTTCATGTCCAAGTGAATTCATAAGAGTTGTGAATAAACAAGGCAATCATTTGTCTCCAGAATATCCTGAGAATCGTAGAGAAACCTTGTTTTTGCTAAATAAGGACAATGAGCATCCATTCCAGGCTCCACATGAAGAATACTTGGGCATTGATGATAATGCACTTAGTCTTGAATATAATGCCTATGGCTCTTTAACCCCAACTGGAGAATGTGCTTCATCAGCTTCGAACTATCAAGCAGTATGATTCGAGCATTTCTACCAGAAGCTTTGTATCCTAATTCTTTATGGCATACGGAACTACTAAAATCGGTTATATACAAGTCTTACCAACACCATGTCATTTGTAGGATGATGTGAAAGCTGATCTGAGGCAATTTCAGAAAAGGAATGGCAATATGCTTCGGAACTACAAAGAGGTACTGGTTATTGTTTACCATTTTGTGTCTTTGGTTCTGATCTTGCACTAGATCTGAAGGAAGCATTCTTTTGGGATCACAGTTACCTCTTGGGACCGAAGATGGGACAGAAAACTTGCATGCGGTTTATGAACGAGAAGATGGTCCTTTACTTGGCAGACAAGGTGCCAAACCGAATTCAGCGGCTCGTGGCCCAAAGCAAAACCTATTGACACTTGAAACTTTATCTTCCGACCCTCAGCATAGAGAAAGAATCACAGAGGAATTTATGGATCACAGTGCCCAGAAACAAGTTAACCCAATGTTGCGACGTTTGCCTCCAAAAATTTTCTCACCTCGAAATGATAGATATGCACCTGCTCCAGAGGAGAAACATAAACTTGAACTGAACAGCAAACCCTTGCCAAGGCCAATTGAGACTAAAAGAATACTAGAGTGTCTCCCTACTAGATTAGAGTGCAGATTGTATAATCCAAAGGAAATCGCGAAGGCGACCAATAATTTCTCAGAAGACCTGAAGGTTGGGGAAGGAGGTTATGGACCAGTCTATAAAGCTACACTTAATAATACCCCTGTTGCAGTCAAGATTCTTCACTCCAATGTAACTCAAGGCCTGAAACAGTTTCAACAGGAGGTATGGTCATAGCTCATTTTGCTTGACAAAACTGCCTTTTGCCACTACAATTTCTCTTTTCCAAACTAAAAGAGAAATGTTGTCAGGATATGTATTGGCATTAGGGCCGGTTTGGAAGAGAAGTATTTCCTGGCAAAGTTCAATACCAAAATTTTACCGGGAAATATCATTCTTCCGAACCAGCCCCTTACAATGTTTAACAAAACAAAAAACGTTGCATCCACAGTTCCCGCACTTCAACTTAGTCAATTTTCTCACTACAAATAGCCAGATACTGAAGTCAAAGGCAACATTATTCGGATGGAGATAGCATTTAGTTGTATGATAATGCGGTGATTTTTTTTAAACATTAGAAAATGAAAGGATTTTTACTTTTTCAGTAATGTAATTGATAAGTTTTGTTATCATCAGATTGATCTGCTGAACAACCTTCGGCATCCCAACATGGTACAACTAGTGGGTGCTTGTCCCGAGTATGGTTGCCTAATATACGAGTACATGCCGAATGGTAGCCTCGAGGACCGGCTCTATTGTCGTTCAAACACTCCGCCACTGCCATGGCAGCTCCGTTTCAAGATTTCAGTGGAGTTAGCCACTGGCCTGCTCTACCTACACCAAATGAAGCCTGAAGCCTTTGTTCACCGAGACCTCAAGCCTGGGAACATCCTCCTTGGCGAAGATTTTGTCTGCAAGATCGCCGATGTTGGTCTCGCCCGCATCATCCCCCGATCGATGGATGACACAAAGACGCAGTACCGGATGACCGACGCAGCGGGGACCTTTTGCTACATTGATCCTGAGTACCAGAAGACGGGACTGGTCAGCACAAAATCTGATGTGTATGCCCTCGGCATTATCTATCTTCAGATGATCACCGCAAAGGACGCCATGGGGCTCGCCTACGCTGTATCTGATGCACTGGAAGAAGGGACCTTTGAGGATCTCTTGGATAGCAGAGTGACTGGCTGGCCGGTGGAGGAGGCGAAGAGGTTTGCCGAGCTTGCACTGAAATGCTGCGAGCTGCGGCATAGAGACCGCCCCGATCTGGAATCTGTTGTGCTGCCTGAGCTAGTCCGTCTGCATGCACTAAGTGTGCCATCTGAACATCCTTCCGTGGACCAATCCCATCAGCGTTCAGCCAGTGACAAGGTAAAAGAACTGACCAGTTGGTCGCCCTTTGTTGTCTCCATTGGCTTATGAACAATGTTTCGGTTTTTCAATTTGGCGATGGAAACACCGAAATTGTAACAAAGTAATTAGGATATCTTACATCTGGAAATTAGCTGAAATCTGTTAAATTTTTCGATGTCTCACCTAGGCTTTTAACTCTTTTTTTTTTCTACTAGGAATGCAGGATTTAATTTTGATTGATGGCTTGTCTGAGATTCTTACCGAAGGTAGTGCGAAGGCAGGATCATTTTCAGCATAGCAATATGAGGACCAGGAGTAGGGTGTGTCAGGCTGTCAGCTGTCGCACTGGAACCTGCAGCTGTTCCAACTTTGATGTACATACTGCACTATCCCAGCAAAAATTTCAGATTGTTGTAGTTCTTTCTCCAGAAATGTTTAAATCAACAAACCTGTACATTTAACATACAATTTTGTAGCTCACATCTGCTAGTACAGAAGAACTCACACCTTCATGACCTGGGTCAATCACATGCTGCTTTCCTGTCATCCAGGGCCGAGGACTTTGATCCGGACTGGGAATTATGTAAACAGACTCGGAGAGAGATTTGCTGTAAGGACATATTTCTGACAAAGATTACTGTAAACAACAAGGGATCACATAAACAACGAAAATGTTTCATATTGGAAGACTCGGTCGCACCTAATTGCGCATTTCTTATCCACAATTTTTTGACGGCAAGCTACTCGGCCATTTTAGTGATTAACAACGACAGTTACATCGTTCAGAAGAAAGGGCAAAGAGGAAACCCAAGTACAAGCTTCAGGAGGTAGAGAAACGTACCTAACTATCTCAATGTGCCACCGAATTGGCTTCCCTTGGGCAGTGTTCAAATCTAGCTTTGTCAAATCCACTAGCTGTTACTCCATCCGTCCTTTTTTATAAGACATTTTAGCCAGTCCGCTTTGAACTGTTTTGGGCGTGTCTGAAATGTGTAAAACATCATATAAAAGGGAACAGAGGGAGTACATTGCAGTCATGAAAAATATCAGGTAGAGCTTGCTCTTGCTGATACACCACCATCACATAAAGTTTGGATAACACTCTCGCAATCAGATCGCAGTATGATCATATGGCTCCCATCTCTTGAGCCAAGAATAACTCATTTATAGCTGCATATGCTTCAGCCGTAAGCACGTCCAAAATTGATTGCGCCATATGCGAACACGTCCTTCTTCCATCGCCAATGCACCTACCGCAAGCAGCAGAACCGGATACATGCCCTGGTGGTTGATGGCGCCGTGCTGACTGATCCCGACGACATGGCCGCGGCGACCTTCGCGCCCTTCTTGCACTGATCGACCCCGTGACTGCACCCTCGACCTTCAGCACCTCATCGAGCCTGCCAATCTCGATGACCTTGATGCTCCCTTCACCGAAGATGAGATTTGGCAAGCGGTGAAGCGCTTGCCAGCGCGCAAGGCGTCAGGTCCGGATGGCTTCACCGCGGAGTTCCTACGCTCCTGCTGGTCTGTCGTCAAGCACGACCTCATTTGCGTCTTCCAGCAGCTCTACGCGCTCCGGGGACGCGGGTTCAGCCGCCTAAACCAGGTGCTGCTTACGCTGATTCCCAAGCGCGCCGACGCGGCCAGCCTGGGTGACTATAGGCCAATCAACCTAGCTAATTTTTTTTAAATAATACATTTTTTATAAAATTTGAAAAATAATATACGGTTTTGAGAAATTACACAAATAATACGGCGTCGGCTGTAAGCCGACTGGTGCTAGTCGGCCAGCGGCAAGCCGAATAGGGTCCACTCGGCCACCGGTAAGCCGATTAGTGGCTGGGCCACCCGACGCACGGCCAGTCGGCCAGGTTGCATGCAGTCGGCCGAGGGGAGGCCGACAGGCCGGCCTATCGGCTTCAGGTAAGCCGATAAGTGGCTGAATGGATGGGGTGCTGCGTGTGTGATCGATGGATGGCTGGGTACGTGGGCTGATTGATTTCAATATTGTATGTGTTGGCTGATTGATTTCAGTATTGCATGGCCACGTGCAGATGCATGACAAAACCACCTACGATGCGTACTAGCACAGGATCATGACTTGGTACAGCACTACAGCCAGTGCGTACGCGCATGACCTGGCCGGGTTGTACGTGGTCCAGGACCTGGTGTAGTGGTGTATATACAATACATCGAATATGTGTACACTGGCCGGCCGCATATGCATACGCGAGTACCCGAATACCCGTATGCCTGACTAACCCATGGACTCGCACATATATAATACTGAAATCAATCAGCCCACGCATGCCCACGCAGCCATCCATCGATCACACACGCAGCACCCCATCCATCCAGCCACTTATCGGCTTACCAGAAGCCGATCGGCCGGCCTATCGGCCTCCCCTTGGCCGACTGCATCCAACCTGGCCGACTGGCCGTGCGTCGGGTGGCCCAGCCACTAATCGGCTTACCGGTGGCCGACTGGGCCCTACTCGGCTTGCCGCTGGCCGACTGGCTCCAGTCGGCATACAGGAGGCCGACGCCGTATTATTTGTGTAATTTCTCAAAACCGTATATTATTTTTCAAATTTTATAAAAAAATTGTATTATTTAAAAAAATTAGCATCAACCTAATCCACCTCGTGGCCAAGATCTTCGCGAAGGTGTTGTCCCTTCTCCTTGCGCCCAAGCTAAACGACCCGGTCAGCCCCATCCAGAACGCTTTCATCCCCGGTCGCAGCCTCCACGACAACTTCACACTGGTCCGGCAATCGGCACGGCTACTTCACCACCTGGGCGCCCCGCGCATCCTCCTGAAGCTCGACCTTGCGCGGGCCTTCGACTCCGTGTCATGGCCGTTCCTCTTCAAGACCCTGCGCCGCTACGGGTTTAGCGATCGCTTCCTTGGCTGGATCGTTATTCCCCTGTCCTCCGCGAGCACCAGGATCCTCCTGAATGGGGTTCCAGGACCGGCGATTTGGCACCATTGTGGGCTGCTCCAAGGCGACCCCGTCTCGCCGCAGCTCTTTGTGCTTGCCGTTGACACGTTGGGATGCGACTTTCACCGTGCCGCCGCGCTCAACGTTCTGCAACAGCTACACCCTCGCCGCGCGATCCCGATCATCTCCGTGTACGCGGATGATGTCATCCTCTTTTGCCACCCCTCTGCTGGCGACACGCTCGCTGTCCGGGAGATCCTGCAGCTCTTTGGCCGAGCATCAGGCCTGCGGGTCAATTTCCAGAAGAGCACCGCCACGGCGATCCGCTGCGAGGAAGAGGAGATCGGTATGGCCGCTAAGGCCCTGGGCTGCCCGCTCGCCGAGTTCCCCATCACCTACCTAGGAATCCCCCACACCCTCCGACGCCCAACCGCCACTCAACTCCAACCCCTCGTCGACAAAACTGCCGGGAAGCTGCCCACCTGGAAAGCCCACCTCATGAATAAAGCCGGACTCCTCGCCTTTGTCAAGGCCATGCTAAGCACGATCCCCATACACGAGCTCCTGGTGCTCGCGCCCCCAAAGAAGATCATCAAGCTCCTGGAGAAAATCCAGCGAGGATTCCTTTGGTCCGGACGCGCTGAAGCACACGGTGGCAACTGCCATGTTAATTGGCGGCGGGTCTGCCGCCCCACCCGCCTTGGTGGTCTCGGCATACATTATCTCGAGCGCATGGGCTTGGCCTTGCGCATCAGATGGCTTTGGCTTGCCCGCACGGATGACAACAGAGCTTGGGCTGGCCTCGACCCGTAGTTCACTAGCGAGGAACGTGCCTTCTTCTTCGCATCCACCACCATGATCATCGGCAATGGCCCGCGCGCACTGTTTTGGGAGGACCGTTGGCTCAATGGGCGCTCCATCTCGGAGATCGCGCCCCAACTGTACGCTGTCGTCCCCAAACATCGCCGCAAAAACAGAACGGTGGCGGATGCCCTTCAGGCGCACAGATGGGCTTCTGACATCCAGGGCGTCATTGGCATCCAGGAGATTGGTCAGTACTTGCTAACTTGGCGGGCAATCGAGTCCATCACCCTCTCCTCCGAGCCAGACCGCCTGCAATGGATGTGGAATGCGTCAGGAACATACACACAGCAGTCCGCCTACCTTGCCACTTTCCAAGGCTCGACCCACTGCCCCGCATGGAAGCTCACATGGAAAAGCTGCCCCCCTCCCCGCGTGAAGTTCTTTCACTGGCTCGCTAACCTGGAACGCTGCTGGACGGCCGACCGCCTTGCTCGCCGTGGGCTGCCGCACCCAGCCCGCTGCCTGCTCTGCAATCAAGCGCCCGAGTCGATCCACCACCTGTTCCTGGCATGCCCCTTCTCCAAGCTGGTGTGGCACGAAATCCTCTCCTGGCCGCGTCTTACTTGCAACGCGCCGGATGGCGAGGACTCCCTAACTGATTGGTGGCGCACGACACAACAGGCCACGCCCAAGCCGATGCAAAAAGGCCTCTCCACCGCGACGCTGCTGATTCCTTGGATGACCTGGAAGCATCGCAACGAATGCATCTTCGACGCAGCAACCCCATCAGCAAACACTCTGATCGTGAGGATCAAGGACGAAGCTGCGCTATGGGCGACCGCGGGCGCACGAGGATTGCGTGTCATCCTCCCCCCATCATGGGATGTCCACTGATCTTTCATTTTGCCTGTAACCCTGCCTCTTAGGAGGTTGTAACAAACTCTCTTCCTTTTCAATACAAAGAAATGCAAAAGTCTTTTGCGTTTTCTCAAAAAAAGCACGCGCAGAGCATTTTCAATGTTGAAGCTCCTTGCGGCGACAAAGCTATCAGTTGTGTATCATAATCACTCCGGTAGCGCCCTCCCCAATCTCCGTGTTTGAAAGCAACATCAACATTGAACATACACATTCCTTCAAAGCATCTCCAACATATGATGGCCGCTTAGGCCACTTTGGGCCCAAAAACCTGCACCAACAGCTATTGTATATGTAAACAGTGTTCCAAATGTTTTTGGGCAGGCCTAAATTAATTTTGCCTCCTGCTGCTCAATATTTACAACACGGGTACGGCTGTTGTAAAAATGGAGGACCACATGAAAAAGGCCGTTTAGGCCACTTTGTGCCAAAAACGTTGCTCCAACAAACTATGCAAAAACGCAACTATGGTGAAAAAAAGGTCGTTTAGGGCACCTTTACATCATCTGTTGGAGCAACAACCACCGCGGTGATGTAAAATCTTCTCTCCTACCCTATATCGGTTTTTACATCACCAACTTATTCAACACATGTTGGAGATGCTATGAGGATCGGGCAAACCCACCGATGACAAGGTCGATCCGGGGATTTCTTTGGGCTCCTCCCAACCTTTAGTTCAACGCTAACGCTCCAATAGACATAGCAGTGCTCTAGGGATAGTTTGAGCATGTTCTCCTTGTGTCAGTTGACGCTGCTCCCACCAAATAAGCCATGCCGCTTGCATTGCCATTTGATCCCTAGGACGCCCAACTTATTTATCATCTGTATAGAGTATCTCATTATGTACCAGACAAGGAAGCGACAACCTAAAATTAAACGGCCTCAGCGAGTCCCACCTCAAGTGTCTGTCCTCCCATTTCAGCTCCCCACATAATCCTGTAAATCTCCATGACACGCCGCTACCATCTACCATGTCAATGTTTTTTCTGGAAAAGAAGGATGCCCCGGGCCTCTGCATGAGGATGATGCATGCAGCCATATATTATTAAGAAGGCAAAATCCACCGGCCGAACAATATCAGCCCGAAAATAAAGTGAAAAGAAAACCCGAGGCCGCATGCCTCATGACAGTGACTCCACTAGATAGCCACTAACCCTATGTTACAAGACGACATCAAAATGAAAAATACACAACTCCTAAGCTACGCCTTCAAGAAGGAATCATCACACGTGCGCTGATGATGGCGACTCCAACACAAGGTTGAACTCCGAATTCTCATCCCCAAAGTCAGGCTTCAATCCACCACCTTTAGCAAGGTCACGACGCAGGCGCACTTAGCTTGATCAGATAGCTTATGTTTCCACCTGAGTGCATAAACTCATCGTTGAAGCTGCTTGTACCATCATCTCTTATCCGGCAACCGATGGCTCGATAGCCGGATACCTCTGGAGAAGACACTGGAAGACAACAAAGTCGATACCGCCTGCCTCCCGCCACTGATGCACCACCTTCGATCCAGCAGCAACAGGCTAAACATGACACCTCCGCCAGAGCCACCATGCATCACCTGCCGGTAGCAGGCATGACTTGACGCCTCCGCATGAGACGTCGTGCGTAGCATCTGACCATTGGCTTCACCGGCCGGCGACAGGCATTGCCTGATGTCTCTGAAATAGACGCATGTATCACCTGCCGAACCGCACCGAACTCGATCTTTGCATCCATCATGTCAATGTAATTGCATGTATAGCAACCTGCACAAGCACATTCGGATCATTCCTCCATAAGATCTATAAGCCCCTGCTTCTCCTATCACTCTTCTCAGTTGCCATATGATGAAATCCTAAACTCCTCATTATTTTTGCTGTCTTACCATTACCAACATGTCTCATACTGGAAATCCACGTTCGGTTTATGTTGCCTCTGGACATCGAGGAGCGCACAAACTGCACACCCGAGTGCAGCTCACCGAAAACTGCACAACCACTGCTTACCATTCCCAGTCGCGTCCGATCGTCCGATTGCTTTAAGATTAGTAAAATTGATTAGTCTTAGGCCTTTGATTATTGTAAGGCGGGTCCATTCATGCATGTTTTTTCTGCTTTTGCAAGAGTTTCATACGCCCCCCCCCCACCTCCCACGCTAGTTTAATTTCATCTTTTAATTTTAATCTACTATATTTCGAACCGAAAGTCATAAATTATGTTTCGTTTGCATATATCTCTATTGTCGCGACGAGAACTTTCGAACAAGACTAATCTTGTATATATTTCGACAATTTTGTCCATTTCTTTAAAAAAAAAATCCAAGTTTCAAATATTGAAACTCGATAGTCGTATCATTAAGTTTTGCCAAGTTTCATCAAGTTTTACCAAGTTCCATATGATTTTAGGGTTTCGGTGTTCTGAGCTTAGGGCTTTAGGTTTAAGGTTTAAGTTCAGTTTTTGAAACCTACTAAATTTATCATCATTCCTATCAAATTTTACTAGTTGAAACTTGCCCGGCCGTCCGATTTGGTCGCGGTCTGTAATGTTATTGGATTCCGCACGAGGGCACATCAAGTTTTAAATTTAAGTTTCTGCAACTTGTGATTTTTTTGTTCGCTTGCACCAAGTTTTAGCACTTGAAACTTAACAAAGTTTTTAAAACTCGTCAAAATGTATTCAAAATGGATCTTATTTAAAAGCCCTCGTCACAAGAAATACAAATATAAAAACCAAATATAATTTTGACATTTGGTTCAAAAGATATAATTGACTCAAATTCGAAAGTCAAAATAAAAATAATGGGATGTAGGATGGGTGGGGCTGCCAAAAGCTGCTCACATGGACCCCATATAAGATAATTAGGTACAAAAGCACATGCAAAGACCAAACCAATTTCTAAATTGCTAAGCAATCGAACGGACAGAAATCTGCGTGCCGCCACACCAACGTGCCACAAATGGTCTTCCTGCAGTTCACGGGAGCTTCAGACTAATATTTACATAGATCCCGGCGGCACTCCTCTAGAGCCTGTCATATTTTCATCGTTAACGATGACATCCTCACGCTCCATCCTTTGCTTCTTCTTTGCCTGCTGTCTCTGAGGCATAGACACATGGGCATCAGGTAACTTGGGTTAGCTACTATCCTCAGGACGATAAGGCCAATGCAATGTGACGAACTCAAATAGATGCGGATTCTGTCCGTTTTTGTCCGTTTAGATCGAGTTATTTATCCAAAACCATCATATTATGGGCTAGGGTAACAGATCGGTACCACATTTGAGGCATGACACAAAAAACCACCAACAATGGGGCTACTCTGTAACGCGGAGCACTGATTCTTCTTTTTAGCCCAGAAAACTGCGAATCCGACAGGTGGGTCCCTCCTGTCGGGCTGACGTGGAAAAAAAATTCCACGTGGGCAGGTTGACTAGTCTCTTTCTCCTCTCTCTCTCCTCTCTTCTCGCCGTTCCCGTCGGCCATGGCTGACCTCGGTTGCGCGTAGGCACCCACGCACGCCTGCCATCTCCCCAGGTCGTGGCACGCATGCGCACTTGCAGCCGCCCCTGGCCGTGGCACGCACGCAGGCCCGCAGCCGCCCTGGCCGCCACCGCAGGCGAGACCAGGAGCACTCCTGCAGGCTGCAACCGCCGCTAGCCGTGACGATTCCGGCAACCATTCAACGCTAGGCAGCGTTTTATAGGATGCTGGTGACCGTGCGCATCGACTGGTGGTGGTGGAAAGTGCTAGGTTGTCTGGCAGAGTTGACGGCGGCGAGCTGGGCGGCGGCGGAGCTCCGGCTTGCGCGAGCGCCGGGTTACAGTTTGCAACCGAGCGGCCTAATTGTCCAGATGGCCTCCTGCGAGCTCTAGCATCTCAGTATGGTGCTCAGACGCGACCAATTCGTGCTCAAACGACGGCGGTGGAGACTGGAAAGGCACGGCAGCGGGAGCTCTCGGGCATGGCGGACGAACTAGTTATGGAACGAATTGACAATGGGGGAAAGGGGTAGACAGAGAGGGGATCATGGTGATTCAGATGAGCAGGCCGGCGAGGCCGGGGGTGCTCTGAAGGTGGCGAATTCGCCGGCGGCTCCGAGGTTGAAGACGCGATCGATTCTGTCGTTCTGCGGCGTCTAGGCTCTTGTTCGTTGTTGAGGATGGCCAGCGCGAGGAGGCAAAGCTCTGGGACATTATTTGTCGGCAAAACTACGGCGGTGGCCACGCTAGCGCGGAGCGGCGTCGACGGCTAGCTCCTCGGACAACAGCGGGGAGAGGGCTGGAGGACGGGAGCGAGCTCCAGACGAAGAGGAAAAGGGAGAGGAGGATCTGGACGTCGGGTAGGGCCTCGGCTGCCATGGCCATGGAGCTCTCTACTTGCATCGGCAGAAATGGCTCGCCGCAACAAGCTGCTCGACACAATGCTCCATAGAAATAGAGATGGGATGAAGATGACCATGTAGTCAATGACAGGCGGGGCCTGCAGCTCTTCTGCCACCTCAGCTAGTCAAAGTTTTTTTGTGTGCTTGGTATTTGCCACGTCATCCCGACAGACGGGCCCCACCTGTCAGATTCGCCGTTTTCTGGGCTAAAACGAAGAATCAGTGCTCCGCCTTACAGATTAGCCCCATTGTTGGTGGTTTTTTGTGCCCTGCCTCAAATGTGGTACTGATCTGTTACCCTAGCCCATAATGTGGTGGTTTTGGGTAAATAACTCGTTTAGATCGGCTAGGCGGACACAAAATGTTCGTTTTTGCCTGCTGGCCCATAAGTCAGCCCAACCGGGAAGGACTCATTTGGCGGATGGACATATTTGTTTTAGAAAACAATAAAAATCTCTCTCGAAATAGGCTTTCACCCCGCTTTATAAATAAAGCAACGGTCCATACAATCCATGTTCGAACAACACCCGACAGACAACGACTGGGGCCACAACACAGTCAAGCCCAAGAAAACATAAAAGAAAGGAAAAAGCCACCTAGTGGCAGCCGCGAAGCGGCACTACGAGGACGATAGTCGATGCGCCAAAGCCAAGAGCGCATCCATCATAAGGCCGAGTTGATCGCGATCACACCGCCTCGAGAGCGGGTGCCAGTGCTGCAGAAAAGTAAGGAATTTGAAGAAGGAGTCAGATGCCTTCCTCGGAAAAACCTTCTCGATCACCATCTTATTCCGAGTCGTCCAAAGAGTCCACGACATCGCCGCAAAAACAAGCCAAAATAGGCGGCGATGTCACGACAGCTGTAAAGCTCTATGTTGGAGAAACTTCGCGAGATTTAAGGCCTCCCAGTCGGGCCCCAACGCCTCGCGGACATAAGTCCACAGTACCCTTGCCACCGTACAAGAGAAGAGGATATTGGTCCCGGTCTCTGATACTGTACAGATAGGGCATAGACCATCACCAGGTCCGTGCCACTTAAGTACCTCTGTCCCCGAGGGGAGGCGATCCCGTAGTAGTTGCCAAACAAAAATCTTAATCTTTAAAGGTACGGGGGCTTTCCATGATGGGGACAGCCAGGGAGTGGCCGGAGACGGGCAAAGGGCATGGTATGTCGTGCTCATTGAGAACTCCTCCGTCGGCGCAAGCCGCCAGGATACCATGTCCGGATAATCTGGAAGCATGAGGGGAGGGCGGCCCACAATCTATTCCAGTCATTACTCTCGGCTTGTCCAAAGGTGCAACGAAACCGGATGTTCCACTGTCCTGCTTGGAAAGCTGTAGACACTAGTATAGATGGATCCACATAAATCGAGATTAAGCCACGGAAGCAAACGCGTAATGGCTCAGTACCCAGCCAGGGATCCAACCAAAATTGGATCCCTTTTCCGTTCCCTAAGGAGAAGGAGATCCCTAGGCGGATGTCCTCCTTAATCCTTTGGATGGCTCGCCAGAATTGTGAGCCCTCCGTCCGGTTGCATGCCAAGAGCGGTTCACCCCTAAGGTATTTCGCCTGAATGAGTTGTAGCCATAGTCCTCCCTTGCCGCATAAGATCCGCCAGACCCATCTCAACATGAGCGCAACGTTCATACGGCGGGAGACAGTGATGCCCAGACCACCACGATCCGTAGGCATGCAAATATCCGCCCACTTTACCATGTGATACTTTTGGCGGCCGTTGGCCGCCTGCCAAAAGAACCTACCGAGATCCTTATCGAAGGCACTATGGACGCCCTCAAGTAGGATATACATCCCCATCATGAACATGGGGAGGCTTGCTAGGTTGGAACTAATAAGGATCGATTTGCTCCCTTTGGAGGTGAGCCGTCCTCGCCAGGGCTCTGCCCGAGATGCCACTCGTCCCACCAAAGGGTCGAATGCACTCGTTGGTATCTTCGAGTCTGCCATCGGCATCCCCAAGTAAGTAATGGGGAATGAGGTTAGTCTAGAGTTTAGGTTATCAGAAATCCTTTGTTGGTCCTCTGTAGGGAAGCCCAAGATGATAACCTCGCTCTTGTCAAACTTAATCTTGAAGGAAATATGCCCTAGAGGCAATAATAAAGTTATTATTTATTTCCTTATTTCATGAAAAATGTTTATTATTCATGCTAGAATTGTATTAACCGGAAACTTAGTACATGTGTGAATACATAGACAAACAGAGTGTCCCTAGTATGCCTCTACTTGACTAGCTCGTTAATCAAAGATGGTTAAGTTTCCTAGCCATAGATATGTGTTGTAATTTGATGAACGGGGTCACATCATTAGAGAATGATGTGATGGACAAGACCCATTCGTTAGCTTAGCATTATGATCATTTCAGTTTCATTGCTACTGCTTTCTTCATGACTTATACATGTTCCTCTGATTATGAGATTATGCAACTCCCGAATACCGGAGGAACACTTTGTGTGCTATCAAACGTCACAACGTAACTGGGTGATTATAAAGATGCTCTACAGGTGTCTCCGAAGGTGTTTGTTGAGTTGGCATATATCGAGATTAGGATTTTTCACTCCGTGTATCGGAGAGGTATCTCTGGTCCCTCTCGGTAATGCACATCACTATAAGCCTTGCAAGCATTGTGACTAATGAGTTAGTTGCGGGATGATGCATTACGGAACGAGTAAAGAGACTTTCCGGTAACGAGATTGAACTACGTATGAGGATACTGACGATCGAATCTCGGGCAAGTAACATGCCGATGACAAAGGGAACAACGTATGTTGTTATGCGGTTTGACCGATAAAGATCTTCGTAGAATATGTAGGAGCCAATATGAGCATCCAGGTTCCGCTATTGGTTATTGACTGGAGATGTGTCTCGGTCATGTCTACATAGTTCTCGAACCCGTAGGGTCCGCACGCTTAACATTTGATGGTGATTTGTATTATGAGTTATGGAATTCGATGTACCCAAGGTTGTTCGGAGTCCCGGATGAGATCACGGACATGACGAGGAGTCTCGAAATGGTCGAGACGTAAAGATCGATATATTGGAAGTCTATATTCGGACATGGGAAAGGTTCCGAGTGATTCGGGTATTTTTTGGAGTACCAGATTGTTACGGGAATTCGCCGGGAGAAGTAATGGGCCTTATTGGGCTTTAGTGAAGAGAGGGGAGAAGGGCCAAGAGGTGGCGCGCGCCTCCCCCCTGCCTAAACCGAATTGGACAAGGGGTGGGGGCGCGGCCCCCCTTTCCTTCTCCCTCTCCCTCTCTTTCCTTCTCTCCTACTCCGAATAGGAAAGAGGAGGGGAATCCTACTTGGACTAGGGAGTCCTAGTAGGATTCCCCACACCTGGCGCGCCCCCCTTGGGCCGGCCACCTCTTCCCTCCTCTCCTTTATATACGTGGCCAGGGGGTACCCCAAAGGCACTCAAGATTTGTCTTAGCCGTGTGTGGTGCCCCCCTCCACAGTTACACACCTCGGTCATATCATCGTAGTGCTTAGGTGAAGCCCTGCACCGGTAACTTCATCATCACCGTCGCCACGCTGTCGTGCTGACGGAACTCTCCCTCAGCCTCAACTGGATCAAGAGTACGAGGGACGTCATTGAGATGAACGTGTGCTGCACACATATGTGCCATACGTTCGGTATTAGGATCGGTCGGATCGTGAAGACGTACGACTACATCAACCGCGTTGATATAACGCTTCCGCTTTCGGTCTACAAGGGTACTTGGACACACTCTCCCGCTCGTTGCTAAGCATCACCTAGATAGATCTTGCGTGATCTTAGGAATTTTTTTGAAATTACTGCGTTCCCCAACAGTGGCATCCGAGCCAGGTTTATGCGTAGATGTTATATGCACGAGTAGAACACAAGTGAGTTGTGGGCGATAATAGGCATACTTCTTACCAGCATGTCATACTTTGATTCAGCGGTATTGTTGGATGAAGCGGCCCGGACCGACATTACGCGTACGCTTACGCGAGACTGGTTCTACCGACGTGCTTCGCACACAGGTGGCTGGTGGGTGTCAGTTTCTCCAGCTTTAGTTGAATCGAGTGTGGCTATGCCCGGTCCTTGTTGAAGGTTAAAACATCACATACTTGACGAAAAATCGTTGTGATTTTGATGCGTAGGAAAAGCGGTTCTTGCTCAGCCCGTAGCAGCCATGTAAAACTTGCAACAACAAAGTAGAGGACGTCTAACTTGTTTTTGCAGGGCATGTTGTGATGTGATATGATCAAAACGTGATGATATATAAATTGTTGTATGAGATGATCATGTTTTGTTAAAGTTATCAGCAACTGGTAGGAGCCTTATGGTTGTCTCTTTATTGCATAAGATGCAAGCGACAAATAATTGCTTTACTTTATCGCTATGCGATAGCAATAGTTGCAAGAGCAATAGTTGGCGAGACGACCATGTGACAACACGTTGATAGAGATCAAGATGATGGAGATCATGGTGTCATGCCGGTGATGATAGAGATCATGACACTAGTAGAAAACTGGGCTTTGGTCACAGGGCAATATTCACATTAGTCCCGGTTCAGTCACGAACCGGGACTAATGTGAGCATTGGTCCCGGTTCGTGCGGCCAGGGGCCTGCCGGGCCTCGTGGGGGCATTGGTCCCGGTTCGTCCGGCCCCTTTGGTCCCGGTTGGTGGGACAAACCAGGACCAATGGGCCTCGCTCCTGGCCCACCACCATTGGTCCTGGTTGGTGGCTTGAACTGGGACCAGAGGCTCACCCTTTAGTCCCGGTTCATACCACAAACCGGGACTAAAGGGTTGGTCCTAGTTGCGGTCAGAGTTTAGTCCCACCTCGCCAACCGAAGGGCGCTCACACCGGTTTATAAGCCCGTCCCTCTCTGCCTTGTTGAGCTCCTCTCAAAGTGAAAATAGATGCCCTTATACAGGGAATTTGACCTAAATTCAGAGTAAATTTCTTTGAATTTCATAGAAATTTATTATGAATTTAGGTTGAATTTTCTCTATAGGCGCATCTATGTTCATTTTTTATAGTAAATAAAATAAATAAACCTTAATAAAATAAATAAAAATAAATAAACCTTAATAAAATAAAATAAACTATAGTAAATAAAATAAATAAAAATAGCAGTAGTAAAATAAATAAAATAGCAGCAGTAAAATAAATAAAAATAAAATAAATAAAGTAAAATACATAAGTAATTAGAAACAAAATGGAATAAAATAAATAAGTTTTTTGTTGTAAGTAGAAACAAAACAAAATAAATAAAGCAAAAGAGAAAACAAAAAACAGGGAAAAAAATTATGCCACCTACTGGGCCACCACGGCCTGAATACGACTTGAAACCCATCCATGGGCCAGGATTCAGGTCCGCAGAAGGCCCAGTAGGCCCTACAGGCAAAAAGAACGGTTAGGCCCGAAAGCCTGCAGTTGAGAGGAGCTCGAGAGGGTGGGCGCAGCAGCGCTTATAAACCACTCTCGAGCTCTCTCAACTAGCGAGGTGGGACTAAACTTTTGACGCGGGGCAGCACAAGGCCTTTGGTCCCGGTTGGTGCCACCAACCGGGACTAAAGGGGGGCATGCGTACCCATTCGTGGCACCAACCGGGACCAATGCCCCCCCTTTAGTCCCGGTTGGTGCCACGAACCGGGACCAATGAGTTGCCTATATATACCCCATCGCCACAGCAGAGGACTCCACAGTGCTCTGTTTTTTCTGGCCGGCGAGGGGAGGGCATTTGGGTGCTCTAGCTCACCTCCTATGCACATGAGGTGTTCGATGAAATGTCTGAGCCACACTAGTTAATCTTTCTCCTCTCGAAACTCGACCTTCGAGCTCCATTTTCCCCGAGATTTGTCTAGGTTTAGCGGTCCGTCACGTCCCGTCCCCGTCTTCACCGCCGTCGATCGCCCGCGCCGATCTCGTCGCCAGCACCACCGTGGTGAGCCTCTTGTTCTTATCTTCTTTCTGAAAGAAAAAAATTCTTACTTTAGATAGATACTTGTCTAATTTTGTTACTTTTATTATTCCTTCTTATTACATAGTGCGATGGTTTTGGTATCCGCCCCCGTCGGCCCTCGTCCTGTCTATGATTCGGATGTGGTATATATTATCTTTTTATAACTATTTGGTTCATTTATTGTTTATGACAAATATGCCGACCAACGTGACATAGATTTTGTTTATCTAGGAGGTGGTTGAACCAGAAATTCCAACCGATCCTATTGTCGAGAGGTTAAATTTAGTTGAAGAAGAAAACAATTACTTGAAGGAAAAAATAAAAAAAATTGAGGAGGAGAAGATGATATTGGAGTTGCATGTTGCGGATGTCGTCGATGATCACAAGATCAAGATGGATGCAATGCGCTTGAAGATTAGAAAGATTAGAAAATATGCCATTCATACCGAGGCTTGGTATCATTATGCCGTTGGATCAATTGTTACATTGGTTGCGATTATGATTGCATTTGTTTTCGCATTGAAATGTTTTACATAGTTTCAATGTATGGTTTAATTAATTAGATGCTCTAGAGAGAGCTATATGTTGTTAGATGAGAACTATGTATGTACTTTGGTTTTAATGTGATGATGAACTTCTATTAATTTGGTCACTTAATTATCTATTCCTAATGTTCTGTAATGGTTTTTGACACACTTAATTATATATAATGCACGCAGATGAACCGGCAATGGATGTACGGTGACAGACACACCTCCGAGTACATTAAGGGCGTGCATGATTTTCTCGAAGTGGCTGAGGCAAACAAGCAGAATGGTTTTATGTGTTGTCCATGCCCTACATGTGGGAATACGAGGTCTTACTCTGACCGAAAAATCCTTCACACCCACCTGCTTTACAAGGGTTTCATGCCACACTATAATGTTTGGACGAGGCACGGAGAAATAGGGGTTATGATGGAAGACGGCGAAGAAGAAGAGGACGATGACAACTATGTGCCCCCTGAATACGAGGATGCTGCAATGGGGGAAGCTGCTGAAGATCAAGAGGAACCAGTGCCCGATGATGATGATCTCCGCCGGGTCATTGTCGATGCAAGGACGCAATGCGAAAGTCAAAAGGAGAAGCTGAAGTTCGATCGTATGTTAGAGGATCACAAAAAAGGGTTGTACCCCAATTGCGAAGATGGCAACACAAAGCTCGGTACCGTACTGGAATTGCTGTAGTGGAAGGCAGAGAATGCTGTGCCTGACAAAGGATTTGAGAAGCTATTGAAAATATTGAAGAAGAAGCTTCCAAAGGATAACGAATTGCCCGACAGTACATACGCAGCAAAGAAGGTCCTATTCCCTCTAGGATTGGAGGTGCAGAAGATACATGCATGCCCTAATGACTGGATCCTCTACCGCGGTGCGTACAAGGATCTGAACGCATGCCCGGTATGCGGTGCATTGCGGTATAAGATCAGACGAGATGACCTTGGTGATGTTGACGGCGAGCCCCCCAGGAAGAGGGTTCCTGCGAAGGTGATGTGGTATGCTCCTATAATACCACGGTTGAAACGTCTGTTCAGAAACGAAGAGCATGCCAAGTTGATGCGATGGCACAGTGAGGACCGTAAGAAAGACGGGAAGTTGAGAGCACCCACTGATGGGTCGCAGTGGAGAAAAAACGAGAGAAAGTACTGGGCTGAGTTTGCAGCTGACCCAAGGAACGTATGGTTTGGTTTAAGCGCGGATGTCATTAATCCTTTCGGGGAGCAGAGCAGCAATCACAGCACCTGGCCCGTGACTCTATGTATGTATAACCTTCCTCCTTGGATGTGCATGAAGCGAAAGTTCATTATGATGCCAGTTCTCATCCAAGGCCCTAAGCAACCCGGCAACGACATTGATGTGTACCTAAGGCCATTAGTTGAAGAACTTTTACAGCTGTGGAATGGAAACGGTGTACGTACGTGGGATGAGCACAAACATGAGGAATTTAACCTGCACGCGTTGCTGTTTGTAACCATCAACGATTGGCCCGCTCTCAGCAACCTTTCAGGACAGACAAACAAGGGATACCACGCATGCACGCACTGTTTAGATGACACTGAAAGTATATACCTGGACAAATGCAGGAAGAATGTGTACCTGGGCCATCGTCGATTTCTTCCGACCAACCATCAATGTCGAAAGAAAGGCAAGCATTTCAAAGGCGAGGCAGATCACCGGAAGAAGCCCGCCATGCGTACCGGTGATCACGTACTTGCTATGGTCAATGATTTACACGTAATCTTTGGAAAGGGTCCCGGTGGACTAGCTGTTCCGAATGACGCTGAGGGACACGCACCCATGTGGAAGAATAAATCTATATTTTGGGACCTACCCTACTGGAAAGAGCTAGAGGTCCGCTCTTCAATCGACGTGATGCACGTGACGAAGAACCTTTGCGTGAACCTGCTAGGCTTCTTGGGCGTGTATGGGAAGACAAAAGATACACCTGAGGCACGGGAGGACCTGCAACGTTTGCACGAAAAAGACGGCATGCCTCCGAAGCAGTACGAAGGTCCTGCCAGCTACGCTCTTACGAAAGAAGAGAAAGAAATCTTCTTTGAATGCCTGCTCCGTATGAAGGTCCCGACTGGCTTCTCGTCGAATATAAAGGGAATAATAAATATGCCAGAGAAAAAGTTCCAGAACCTAAAGTCTCATGACTGCCACGTGATTATGACGCAACTGCTTCCGGTTGCATTGAGGGGGCTTCTACCAGAAAACGTCCGATTAGCCATTGTGAAGCTATGTGCATTCCTCAATGCAATCTCTCAGAAGGTGATCGATCCAGAAATCATACCAAGGCTAAGGAGTGATGTGGCGCAATGTCTTGTCAGTTTCGAGCTGGTGTTCCCACCATCCTTCTTGAATATCATGACGCACGTCCTAGTTCATCTAGTCGACGAGATTGTCATTCTGGGGCCCGTATTTCTACACAATATGTTCCCCTTTGAGAGGTTCATGGGAGTCCTAAAGAAATATGTCCGTAACCGCGCTAGGCCAGAAGGAGGCATCTCCATGGGCCATCAAACAGAGGATGTCATTGGGTTTTGTGTTGACTTCATTCCTGGCCTTAAGAAGATAGGTCTCCTTAAATCGCGGTATGAGGGGAGACTGACTGGAAAGGGCACGCTTGGAGGGGATTCAATAATATGCAGGGACGGATATTCTTGGTCTCAAGCACACTACACAGTTCTACAGAACTCTACCTTGGTGACCCCGTATGTTGATGAACACAAGAACAGTCTACGCTCCAAACACCCGGAGCAGTGCGACGACTGGATTACATGTGAACACATCAGGACTTTCAGGAGTTGGTTGGAAACACGTCTCAGAGGTGACAACACTGTTTGTGATGAGCTGTACTCGTTGTCCAGGGGACCATCTTTGACTGTATTGACTTACAAAGGATACGAGATAAATGGGAATACATTTTACACGATCGCCCAAGATCAAAAGAGCACCAACCAAAATAGTGGTGTCCGCTTTGATGCAGCAACCGAGAGGGGAAAGGACACATATTATGGTTACATAGTGGACATATGGGAACTTGACTACGGACATGATTTTAGGGTCCCTTTGTTTAAGTGAAATTGGGTCAATTTGTCAGGAGGCGGGGTACAGGTAGACCCACAGTACGGAATGACAACAGTGGATCTGAACAATCTTGGGTACACTGACGAACCGTTCGTCCTAGCCAATGATGTGGCACAGGTTATCTATGTGAAGGACATGTCTACCAGATCGAGAAAAAGAAAAGATAAGGAAGCGAATACATCATATGATGAGCCAAAGCGCCACATAGTTCTTTCAGGAAAAAGGGACATCGTGGGAGTGGGGGGCAAGACAGACATGTCTGAAGATTATGAAAAGTTTCACGAAATTCCCCCCTTCAAAGTCAAGGCTGATCCAAGCATCCTGATAAATGATGAAGATTATCCATGGTTACGGCGCAATAAGCAAAGGACACAAGCGAAGACTTTCTCTCCACAACTATTATCATGATACCATGCCAACTTTCAACCTTTTTGTAGTTCATTTGAAATGCCTGTTGTAACAGATGAGTTTTCGTCCGAAATCCTGATACTTCGAAAGAGATTGTCCATTTTGTACACGAAGTGCATCCAATTTTTGCCGTAACCCTCTCAACTTTTTATCACATGCTATGTGGGTGAAATGATGACACCATGCCAACTTTCAACCTTTTCAGAGTTCATTTGTAGTGCTTTTCAATTTCACGGTCATATAGCTCATGAAAATCAGTAAATGCATGAAAAATAACAAATGAAGTCAGAAAGGGTTGAAAATTGATGATGTGGCTTTGAATGGTGCATTTTGAACACACAAAAAGTCTGGAGTTCAAATAAGTTCAAAAAAATGAAATCCCTTTGTAAGTGATGAGTTTTCGTTTGAAACCCTGATACTTCGGAAGAGATTGTCCATTTTGTACACGAAGTGCATCCAGTTTTTGCCGTAACCCTCTCAACTTTTTAGCACATGCTATGTGGGTGAAATGATGACACCATGCCAACTTTCAACCTTTTCAGAGTTCATTTGTAGTGCTTTTCAATTTCAGGGTCATTTATAGCTCATGAACTAATAGCAAAAAGAATGAACTAAAAATAATCAATTAAAATATGCTGTTATGGTCAACTAAAACAAAACTATAATATTCTTCAATAGCCAAAAGAATCAACTAAAAAGCTTTTATAAAACTCCAATAGCAAAAGGAATTTTCATAAAGAATGTTTTTGTTAGGAACTTTAATAGCAAAAAGCATTACCATAAAGATTTTTTTGTTAGAAACTAAAATAACAAAATCTGTTTTTGAATAGAATCATAAAACACAGTAATATTAAATAGCAAGAAAAAGAATCACTCCAAAATCTATTTTTATTGTAAAGTTAATCACAAACTAGTGATTCACACAAATTTCAAAGAATTCAAATTTAAACTATTCAAATTTGAAAACTAATGGCACTAACAGAAAGTTTATAAATTTTTTGACCTAAAAGCAAAAAGAATTAAAAAATAAACTTTAATAAAATAAATAAAAATAGCAACAGTAAGTATTTTGTTGTAAGTAGAAACAAAATAAAATAAATAAAGCAACAAAGAAAAAAAGTGCCATCTACTGGGCCACCACGGCCTGAATACGACTAGAAACCCAACCATGGGCCAGGATTCAGGCCCGCACGTGGCCCAGTAGGCCCCACAGGCACATAGTGTATGGTTAGGCCCGAAAGCCTGCAGTTGAGAGGAGCTCGAGAGGGTGCGCGCAGCAGCGCTTATAAACCACTCTCGAGCTCTCTCAACTAGCGAGGTGGGACTAAACTTTGGCCGCGACGCGGGCAGCACATGTCATGTGGTCCCGGTTGATGGCACCAACCGGGACTAAAGGGGGGCATGGGTACCGGTTAGTGGCACTAACCGGGACCAATGCCCCCCTTTAGTCCCGGTTGGTGCCACCAACCAGGACCAAAGGCCGCCGCTTCCCGCCCTTTGGTCCCGGTTGGTGGCATCAACCGGGACTAAAGGGGGCATTGGTCCCGATTGGTGTCACGAACCGGGACCAATGTCTTTGCTATATAAGCAAACACTTAGTAAATTTTTCAGAGTTCACCTGCAGTTTGCCCCGACGACGCCGAGCACATCGACGCCGCCAGGCTGCCCCGACGCCGTCGCCGCCCCGCCCCTGCCCCGCCCCCTCCATCGCCATCGCCGAGCCCGCGGCCGTGCCCCGGCCCCTCCGCCGCGCCGTCGCCGAGCCCGCGCCCTGCCCCGGCCCCGCCGTCGCTATCGACGTCACCGCCCCCGAGCCCGCGCCCCTGCCCCGCCACCGCCGTCGTCGTCGCCATCACCAAGCCCGCGCCCTGCCCCGCCCCCGCCGTCATCGTTGCCGTCACCGCCCCCGAGCCCACGCCCTGCCCCGCCCCCGCCGTCGTCGTTGCCGCTCTCGAGCCCGCGCCCCTGCCCCGCCATCGCCGTCGTCGTCGCCGTACGTCACCGCCCCAGAGCCAGCGCCCTGCCCTGCCCCCGCCGTCGCCGTCGCCACCCACGCTGTGAGCTGCCGCCGCCCCGGCCCGCTGTCTTTTTTTATTAGTAAAGTTTATGTATTTTTTTGTTCATATATAATGTAGATGTATATATATATGTATGTATGTATATATGGATGGATGAAAATATTGATGTGATGTTTTTTTTGTTCATAGACCTTTTTATGTTCATAGAATTAGTATTTTTTTGTTCATATATATAAAATTAATGTAGATGTATATGTATGTGTATGTATGTATGTATGGATGTATCTATATAAAAAATATTGATATTGTGATATATAGGTTATTTTTTCTTTAGAATTTTTATGTAAATGATATGATGATGATGATATATAGAGTTCTTTGATTGTGATGATAGATGATGATGATATATATAGAGTTCTTTGATTGTATGATAACTTTGTAAAATTTACCCCCTCCCCGATAACTTTGACATGAGGGGGGACGTCGGACATGCATGAGAGAGAGGCGGTTCGCTTGCCCGACCAACTATCGAGGCCACTCAAACCCTAGAAAAAGAGTGTCGTCGTTGTCGATCTACCCAGGCCCTCCCCGATAACTTCGACATGAGGGGGGGACGTCGGACTATATAACAAACACTTGTGAAAAGTTTCAGTTTTCATCGCCAGTTGCCTCCCCCTCCCGGATAAACCCCTCCCGGATAACTTCGACCGTGATAACTTATACCACGGGAGCACCCCCGGGCCCTCTCGCTCGACCAAAACTCTCAAGGACACCCAAACCCTAGAAAAAAACGATGTCGGTCTCCTACCCCCTCCCGCCGCGCCCCTACCCTTGAAGCGTTGCCGAGGCCACCCCAAACCCGGAATAAGCTAGGTCTACGTTTGCACTAATATATCCACCTGCTGTCATGTTTGTGTAATAATTGCCATGTTGTAATATTTGCAGAAACAATGGAGCACGGACGAGACGAGCAAGCAGAAGAGGTGTTGGGGGACATAATCTTAGCCGGAGGTGATATCTTGTCGTATCTTAACGACAATGATGGTCTGGAAGAACAGGGTGAAGAAGCAGGCTACGGTGATCGAAGAGTGGAGGAGGAAAGACATGATTATGATGGCTCCGGTGACCCAATGCTGGTGCAAGAAGGAGCCCGTGGTGACGGCTCCGGTGACCGAACAGAGTCCGGCCAGGTAAATATATTAGTTAAGCCTGTGCTGACTAGCTAATTGATGCATTCATTGTTTTGGTATGTACACATATTAATTAACTCTCGTCTTTCTTCATTTTTCTAGCCCTCCGGATCAAGCACAACTTCGGTAAAGAGACGAGGCCCGAAGAGAAAGTTGCGCTCAGATGAAAGGTTTGAGATCACAGCAATCGCGCGCGACGGCCAACCGATTGAACCCATCCGGACAAAGGAAGCATTTGCTGCTCAGTGCGGGGTTCTTGTTAGGGACAAGATCCCGATCAGCATCCACCAATGGTATAAGCCTAAGAAGGAAGACCCTGAGGTGTCTTATGTCAATGATATGCAGAAAGATGATCTTTGGACTGAGCTGAAGGCAAATTTCACCCTACCGCCAGAGGAGGATCCGGAGAAGCCAGTTAAAGAGCAATTAATCAAGTCTCATGCTCTTAAGAAGATGGCAGACCTATTCAGGAGGTGGAAGAATGAGCTGAAAACGTTTGTCGACAAAGAAGAGACACCAGAATTCATCGGCCGGTATGAGAAGATCAGAGATCACTGGCCCGCATTTGTGGCCCACAAGACATCGGAAAAGAGTAAGAAGATGTCAGCGACAAACAAGAAGAATGATGCGAAGAAGAAGCTTCACCATCGCACGGGGTCAGGTGGCTACCTCAAAGCCCGGCCTAAGTGGGCCAAGGCTGAGAATGATCTACTTGAAAAAGGGATCGAACCACAGACAATGAACTGGTCAGACCGTTGCCGGACTTGGTTCTTCGGGGCTGGCGGAAAATTGGACCCTGTATCAGGGAGGTGCGTTTGGACGGACGAGCTTTTGAGAATACCAGTCAAGAGGCTTCAGCACTCTATCGATGCAGCGCAGCAAGGGACGTTCATTCCAGACAGAGAGAACGACAAGCTCACAATGGCCCTCGGGAATCCTGAGCACCCTGGACGGACACGAGGCATGCCAGGCTCCATTCCGTGGAAGGCTGGTTTTCCGGACGCAGGCGGTTACAAAAGCCAGGAGAGGAGGAAAAAAGTGGAGCAGACCCAAATTCAGAAGGTGCACGAAAGGGTTCAAGCGCTAGAGGAACGAGACGGCAATCGACATGCCAAAACTACCCCCGAAGCTACCCCGCCATCTCAGCGGAGAAGCAGCGTGGCTTCCACTGAGCTGCTTCAGCCGGAGCATGTCTTGACGGCTCCTGCTAGCTACCCCGTGGATGCTATCACGGAGTCTCAACATTGCCACCTTATGGCGCAATGGCAGAACTTCAAAGTCAAGGCGGCTGTTGGCTCTGTCTTACCTCCTGAACCCGGTGCAACCTACCACTGCCGGCCGATTCCAGAAGGATATGCTAGGGTGATGGTGGATGAAATAACGGAGGGATTTGAGGACCTCCAGCTTGACCACCCTACCGGTGAAGGGGAGACTCGGCTGGGTTCTGCTCTGAAGGCTCCGTGCCTATGGCGGAAGGAACTCATTAACCTTCCGAACTGGAAGCCTCCGGCGAGTAAGGGCACTCCGCCGCCTCCTCCTCCGGCGAGTGATCAGGGCACTCAACCTCCTTCTCCGGCGTGTGGCGGCTCTCCGCCTCCTCCTCCGCCTCCTCCTCCGGCGAGTGATCAGGGCACTCAGCCTCCTTCTCCGGCGCGTGGCGGCACTCCGCCTCCTTCTCCGCCCGCGCCGGCGTGCCAGAGCAGCCAGCCTCCTTCTTCTCCGCCTCATCAACAAGGGCGGAAGAGACCCGCCGCTGCTCCGGCAGCTCCGGCGCGTCGTAGTCCTTCTCCTCTGCCTCGTAAGCAAGGAAAGAAGATAGCCGCAGCCGGCCCGTCTGCTCTGCCGGCGTCTAGCAGTACAGCTGCCAGAGGCGGGAGGCAATACAGATTCGGTCCTTCTCTGAAGATTCCAGAGAAGTTACCATACGAGAGGACCCCGGAGGAGAACGCGAAGATCGTGCGAGCCGAAGTGACAAACTTCTTTGAAGGGGTGAAAGCAAAGAAACATCCACCTCCGGAGGAGAAGGTAGATCTGGTGAAAGCGAAGCGCACTCTGGCTGCCCTGACAAAACCACCAAAGTCTCCGCCGAAAGGCAACTATGAGCGCATTATTGCAAATACATTTGTCGAAGCGGAGCGGTCGGGAAGTACTATCAGTGATCAAAGGTTAAAAGAACGATGAGCTGGGAAAAAAATTGCCCAGCTCGGCGAACAAGCGAACCAATCGTGCCCCCGCTCAAGGTGTCTAGCGACATCGTCGCTAATGATCCGAGGATTGTGCCCGGTTATAGCAATCTTGGAGATTACCTGCCCGACGATGTACATTATGAAATCATGGAGGTGGACGAACACAAATACCATTACGGGAAGCCTCTCGTCAAAGATGAAAGATCTCTAACAACAATGATGTGAAGATTACATGATTGGTACATGAAAACCTGCTGAGAGTCTGATGGGATGAATACTTTGACGCTGAGAGTTAAACCGGAGCATGACCTCGTTGGAATTGAACTGCTGAATGTTCCATTTGAGGAGTTCTTCCAGTTTTTCAATCAAAAGGCCCTCGATAAATCAACGATCACTTGCTACTGTCTGTAAGTAGTACTACTTCTGTCATTAAGTCTCTCTATATAGGTCAGCTCTTTCATTGCATCTATTTATAATTATCCTCACTATATTATGCAGATTGAAGATCGCCGAATTGAAGAAAAGACAAATCGGTGATATTGGGTTCATTAACACAAATCTCATAGATGCATATACGGTTGAAAAACATGCCAAAGAAGCCGAGGCCAACTTGCTACGATCGTTGGTATTAAATCAAAACAAAGATATAATACTCTTTCCTTACAACTTCAAGTGAGTGTTACTGTCTTGTGCATATTCGGTTTCCCTTATTAGTCCAGGTTATGGTAATGTAATTGATGACTTATGCATGCATGCGCAGCTTCCACTATATTCTCCTAGAGATTAAGCTTGAGCAGGGAGTAGTAACCGTCTTAGACTCGAGACGAAAAGATCCCCAGGACTATGCGGACATGAATCAAATGCTCGAGAAGTAAGTTAAATCGATCATTATCCACCATATCAGCATCTTTGTTCATTTCCTTATATCAAGTAATTGTTTTCTTTGTCTGGCAGGGTTTGGAGAAAATTCACCACAAAAGCTCCGTGACTGCCGAAGAAGCTGCAATTTTCACACCCGAAAGTAAGTACTATAGTAGCATGTTCCGCACATCTCCTAGTGATTCAAGCGCTAGTTTCATCAATACCATTTAGCATGCTTGCTTATCAGTTAGATTGACCTCTATTTCTTGTAAAGTGGTTGTGGCAAGAACAAGGGAATGATTTCTGTGGATACTACGTTTGCGAGTCTATCCGCCACACGACCTGTGAGCGGGGCTACTCTGACGAACAATATGAAGTGCGTAAGCAATAATATTCACAATTTTATTTTATTACCATCATTTGTGTCGAGTTTCATTTATTCATATATATGTATTGACCCCCTTCTTCAAATTAGATCTTTCGGATGCGGGATGAACTCCTAGCACCAGATCGTATGCGAGCAATTCAAGAGGAATTGGCGGCATTCTTCCTTGACCACGTGATCGCTGAAAACGGAGAATACTATGTGGACCTTGTGTTCTTACAATTTAATTAGGAGATTATATTGTAAGAGATAATTATTGTATATATGTAGCCGGTAGTGTCAGATAGATATACGAGAACTTGTTGTTCGACCAATCTCTCGGAGAAGGAGACGTGGTCGATATCACTTCTCTCTGTATGCATATGTTCATGACGATCTTCTGTTTCCTTCATTTGCTTACTAGCTAGCGTGTCTAGTCCTCTCCATACGTATATAGTACGTAGCGTCGACCAAGCACGGAGATAAGAGAGGACACTTCTCTCTATTAATTAGCTAGCTAACACAATATATGAAACACCTAAATTAACCCCCCAACCCCCCCCCTTTAAAAAAAAGAAAAACCCCAGCCCCTGAAATGCTGACGCGTGGATGCCTATTGGTCCCGGTTGGTGACACCAACCGGGACAAAAGGCCCTGCCTATTGGTCCCGGTTGGTGTCACCAACCGGGACCAAAGGCCCCCCTGCCTGGGCTGGCAGCAGCGGCCACATGGAGGACCTTCTGTCCCAGTTCGTGTAAGAACTGGGACTAAAGGGTTAGGGCTTTAGTAATGACCCTTTAGTCCCGGTTCAAAAACCAAGACAAAAGGCCCTTACCAACCGGGGTAAAAGCCCCTTTTCTACTAGTGTGACGGTACTTTGGAGATCGAGATCAAAGGCGCAAGATGATCATGGCCATATCATGTCACATATTTTGATTGCATGTGATGTTTATTCTTTATGCATCTTATTTTGCTTAGTTCGACGGTAGCATTATAAGATGATCTCTCACTAAATTTCAAGGTATAAGTGTTCTCCCTGAGTATGCACCGCTGCGACAGTTCTTCGTGCTGAGACACCACGTGATGGTCGGGTGTGATAAGCTCTACGTTCACATACAACGGGTGCAAGCCAGTTTTGCACACACAGAATACTCGGGTTAAACTTGACGAGGCTAGCATATGCAGATATGGCCTCGGAACACTGGAGACCGAAAGGTCGAGCGTGAATCATATAGTAGATATGATCAACATAGTGATGTTCACCATTGAAAACTACTCCATCTCACGTGATGATCGGATATGGTTTAGTTGATTTGGATCACGTGATCACTTAGATGATTAGAGGGATGTCTATCTAAGTGGGAGTTCTTAAGTAATATGATTAATTAAACTTTAATTTATCATGAACTTAGTCCTGATAGTATTTGCAAATTATGTTGTAGATCAATAGCTCGTGATGTAGCTCCCTGCTTTATTCTTGATATGTTCCTAGAGAAATATATGTTGAAAGATGATAGTAGCAATGATGCGGACTTGGTCCGTGATCTGAGGATTTTCCTCATTGCTGCACAGAAAAATTATGTCCTTGATGCACCGCTAGGTGACAAAACTATTGCAGGAGCAGATGGGGATGTTATGAATGTTTTGACAAGCTCGGTATGATGACTACTTGATAGTTTAGTGCACCATGATTTACGGCTTAGAGCCGGGACTTCAAAAATGTTTTGAACACCATGGAGCATATAAGATGTTCCAGGAGTTGAAATTGGTATTTCATACTTATGCCCGTGTTGAGAGGTATGAGACCTCTGACAGTACTTTGCCTATAAGATGGAGGAGAATAGCTCAACCAGTGAGCATGTTCTCAGATTGTCTGGGTACTACAATTGCTTGAATCAAGTGGGAGTTAATCTTCCAGATAAGATAGTAATTGACAAAGTTCTCTAGTCACTATCACCAAGTTACTAGAACTTCGTGATGAACTATAATATGCAAGGGATGACGAAAACAATTCCCAAAGCTCTTCACGATGCTAAAATCGGCGAAGGTAGAAATCAAGAACAGCATCAAGTGTTGATGGTTGACAAGACCACCAATTTTAAGTAAAAGGGCAAGGGAAAGAAAGGGAAATTCAAGAAGAATGGCAAGCAAGTTGCCATTCCCATGAAAAAGCACAAAGCTAGACCCAAGCCTGAAACTGAGTGCTTCTACTGCAAAGGAAATGGTCACTGGAAGTGGAACTGCCCTAGATACTTGGCGGATAAGAAGGATGGCATAGTGAACAAAGGTATATTGGATATACATGTTATTGATGTGTACTAGTGTTTATAGCAACCCCTCGGTATTTGATACTGGTTCAGTTGCTAAGAGTAGTAACTCGAAACGGGAACTGCAAAGTGAACGGAGACTAGTTGAGGGCAAAGTAACGATGTGTGTTGGAAGTGATTCCAAGGTTGATAAGATCACCATCGCACACTCCCTTTACCTTCAGGATTAGTGCTGAAACCAAAATAAATGTTATTTGGTGTTTGCGTTGAGCATGAATATGATTGGATCATGTTTATTGCAATACGGTTATTCATTTAAGTCAAAGAATAATTGTTGTTCTGTTTATATGAATAGAACCTTCTATGGTCATACACCCAATGTGAATGGTTTATTGAATCTCGATCATAGTGATACACATATTCATAATATTGATGCCAAAAGATGCAAAGTTGATAATGATAGTGCACCATATTTATGGCACTGCCGTTTAGATCATATTGGCGTAAAGCGCATGAAGAAACTCCATGCTGATGGGATTTTGGAACCATTTGATTATGAATCATTTGATGCTTGCGAACCATGCCTGATGGGCAAGATGACTAAGACTCCATTCTCTGGAACAATGGAGCAAGCAACTGACTTGTTGGAAATAATACATACTGTATGCGGTCCGATGAGTGTTGAGGCTCACGGCGGGTATCGCTATTTTCTGACCTTCACGGATGATTTGAGCAGATATGGGTATATGTACTTGATTAAACTCAAGTCTGAAACATTTGAAAGTTCAAAGAATTTCAGAGTGAAGTTGATAATCATCGTAACAAGAAAATAAAGTTTCTACGATCTGATCGCAGAGGCAAATATTTGAGTTACGAGTTTGGCCTTCAATTAAAACAATGTGGAATAGTTTCACAAACTCATGCCACGTGGAATACCACAACATAATGGTGTGTCCGAATGTCATAACTGTACTTTATTGGATATAGTGCAATCTATGATGTCTCTTAACGATTTACCACTATCGTTTTGGGGTTATGCATTAGAGACAGCTGCATTCACGTTAAATAGGGCACCATCTAAATCCGTTGAGACGACACCATATGAACTGTGATTTGGCAAGAAACCTAAGCTGTCGTTTCTTAAAGTTTGGGGCGACAATGCTTATGTGAAAAAGTTTCAACCTAATAAGCTCGAACCCAAATCGGAGAAATGCGTCTTCATAGGATACCCAAAGGAAACTGTTGGGTACACCTTCTATCACAGATCCAAAGACAAGATCTTTGTTGCTAAGAATGGATTCTTTCTAGAGAAGAAGTTTCTCTCGAAAGAAGTGAGTCAGAGGAAAGTAGAACTTGATGAGGTGATTGTACCTTCTCCCGAATTGGAAAGTAGTTCATCACAGAAATCAGTTCCGGTGATGCCTACACCAATTAGTGAGGAAGTTAATGATGATGATCATGAAACTTCAGATCAATTTACTACCAAACCTCGTAGGTCAACCAGAGTACATTCCGCACCAGAGTGGTACGGTAATCCGGTTCTGGAAGTCATCACTAGTAAAAAAAGACACATCCGTGACATTTTGGGCCGAACAAAAAAAATTCTGTCATACATACGACACTTCTATGACGATAATTGTGACAAAACCCGGTATCATCATAGATGTGGTGGGCTCCTACTTCTATGACAAAAAATCATGACAGAAAATGGGCTTTTCGTCCTGGGCGGGCCGGAGACGCAGGTGCATGACATTCTTTGGGCCGTCCATGACGGAAAAAACCGTGGTAGAAGCGAGGGCGAGGAAAATTTCGGGGAGTTCCCGGTTATGGTGGGAGGTCGGGGCCGAGCGATGCGCGTTTCTCTCGTACACGTACGCGCGTGTGTGCGAGGCGTTGGCTCTAACTGAACCCGAGCGAGGCGTTGGGCTGTAACTAAACCCGAGCGATTGCACTGCAGGCTACGCGTTACTGAACCTAAGCGATCGATCGATGGCTGTTAACTGAACCCGATCGAGCGATTCCTTCACTACTGCTGCTAACTGAAGCCGATCGATTGGATGAACAGTGAGCGTTGCGGGGGGGGGGGTGTTTGGATGAACAGTGAGCGGTGGCGTTGCCTCTGGATGAACATGACCCTGTGGTGTGGAGGGCTGGATGAACAGTAGACGGTGGAGGGGTGCCCGTGCAGGGGTGGTTGAACAGGACCCCGTGGTGTGGAGGGCTGGATGAACAGTAGACGGTGTTGGGGTGCCCGTGGAGGGGTGGTTGAACAGGACCCCGTGGTGTGGAGGGCTGGATGAACAGTAGACGATGGAGGGGTGCCCGTGGAGGGGTGGTTGAACAGTAGCCGGTGGAGTAGCGCGCGGTGGAGGCTGGATGAACAGGAGCCCGTGGAGGCTGGAGGAGGTCGACGGTAGCCCGTGGAGGCTGGAGGAGGTCGACGGTGGAGATGAACAGTATCCCGTGGAGTCCCGTTTTGCGGTACGCCACACCCCTCCCGATGAACAGGACCCCCGTTTCGACCGTAGGAGGTTCGTTTCGTCCGTTTAGCGGTACGCCACACCCCTCCCGATCAACAGGACCCCCGTTTCGAGCGTAGGAGGTCCGTTTCGTCCGTTTTGTGGTACGCCACACCCCTCCCGATCAACAGGACCCCCGTTTCGACCGTAGGAAGTCCGTTTCCTCCGTTTTGCGGTACGCCACACCCCTCCCGATCAACAGGACCCCGTTCCGAACGTAGGAGGTCCGTTTCCTCCGTTGTGCGGTACGCCAGGCCTCGTTTCCATCGCCTGTTCCGTCCAAGCCCTCCCGATGAACACGACCACACATTCTGTTCCGACCGAGCCGGTTGGCTCCCACGTGTTCCGTTGCCTCCCGATGAACACGACGCATTTCGTTGCCTCCCCATGAACACCACGCATTTCGTTGCCTCCCCATGAACACGACGACGACGCTGTTTCTCCGTTTCGACCCAGCCATGTACACGAGCCCTGGCCGTACGTATGCGCAAGTAGGCGTTCGAGACCCCGCCCGTATGTACACATACGTGGCCGTATTTTCTTTCTTGCACCCTGGCCGCTGTACGTACGTGTACATGCTACGTGGGCACCTCTACTACGACACGTACGCACCTCTACTACGACACGTGCGCGCCTGTACATCCACCAGTATATATGTACGTACACGTTCGCCTCCAGAATGACAACGCTACGTACGCTTCGACCAGGTGGGTCCCGACTGTCAGGCACTTCCTTGCCTGCGAAGATGTAGCTGGTGGGTCCCAGCAGTCAGGGGGGCGAATCATTTTTTTTTGCCCGGACGCACTTCCTTGCGTGCGAAGATGTAGCTGGTGGGTCCCAGCAGTCAGGGGCAAACATTTTTTTCGCGAAATACGGTGGCCCGTCCGGTGGGTCCCCGCTGTCAGGTGGAGGAATAAGTATTTTGCACGTAATAAGGAGGCACTTCCTTGCTGCAGCCGTGGACCCAGCTGTCAGCCTCTCCACGTACAGTCCACGTCCGATGGAAGCCGTTCCTTGACCACGTTGACCACGCCGCGCCAAGAGCACCAGGGCGGTGGACGACGGCGAGGCCTAGGAAGGGGACAACGCGGAGCCGGGGAAGACGCGGCAGTGGATGCCCACACGTAGAGGAGTACAAGGGTTCACTGGTTCGCTGCGGTGTGAGGCTGCCGTCGCCACAGAATAACAAGGGGTGTGGGTGAGTAGAGGGATGGCCTGGCCAGCGGTGGGAGTAGTAGGGGGCGGTGAGGCCTCCGCCGCATCGCAGCCGGCCACGGGAGGCAGGAGCACGAGGTACGACCGGCGCTGGTTTGGGCGGCTGGAGCAAGAAGACCAGAGGTTGAAGAAGCACTACGGCCGTTGGATGGACATCGTATGGTCACTGGAGCTAGAATCGTGCATATTGACTAAGTTGACAAAGCCCTCCGTCCCCGTCAACTTAGTAGGCCCACAAGTCAGCCTGCCACTACACTGGGTCCCAGCTAACAGGGGGAGTATTCATTTTTTTGTGCGTAATAAGGAGGCACTTCCTTGCGTGCGAAGATATAGCTGGTGGGTCCGTGCTGTCAGCGGCGGTAACATTTTTTCGCAAAATACAGAGGCCCTTTCGGTGGGTCCCTGATGTCAGGTGGAGGAATCATTATTTTGCGCATAATAAGGAGGCATTTCCTTGCGTGCGGCCATGGACCCAGCTGTCGGCCTCTCCATGTACAGTCCACTTCAGATGCATGTCGGTCATTGACCACGTTGACCTGGCCGCACCGAGAGCACCAGGGCGGTGGACGACAGCGAGGCCTAGGAAGGGAACGACACGGAGGCAGGGAAGACTCGGCAGTTGTTTCCCACGCGGAGGGGAGTACGACTTTACGAGGGTTTACTGGTTCGTCTGCCATCGCCGGAGAATAACAGCAGGTGTGGGTGAGTAGAGGGATGGTTAGGCCAGCGATGGGAGTACGGTGGGGCGGTGAGGCCTGCGCGGTAGCAGAGCTGGCCGCGGGGAGGAGGGAGCAGGCAGTCCCGCCGGCACTTGTTTGAGCGGTTGGAGCAGGAAGAGCAGAGATTGAAGAAGCACGACGGCCGTTGGATGGTCATCCAACAGTCAGTGCTTGTGCGTCAACATTTTTTTAGGAAAGCCTCAAATCTGTGGAAAACAGCATACAACCCATCTGCCATTATTTCTAATAATTTACAGCCCATTTGCTAATTATTAAGGTTTTTTTGGAGCCCATATTCTTTTTGTTAGCATTACAGCCCATATTGTGGCCACGGTTAAAAAATTATACGAAATTTTGCATATTTCGGTGCGGTCCGAACTGTTTTTAATCCCAAAATTTCGACTCACATTCAAACTAATTTTAAAAATAAATGTATATCAATATAAAATCCAACAAATTCTCCACGCATAAAAATTAATGTAATTTAAAATCTCAAAATGAAAAAAAACGATATTTGAAACTAATTGCCGGTTTGATGTGTTTTAAAAATGTACAACCCATTTCTCATTACTGATGGGCCATTTTCTCGGCCAGCCGAATGAAAGCTCTCCTCGTCTTGAAAGATTTGCAGCCCAACAGGCCTGACAAAGCGACTTACTTGGCAAATTACAAAAAATTGGGCTGTGGCCGTGGACCCAGCTGTCAGCCTCTCCACGTACAGTACTCTTCCGATGGAATATCGTTGACCACGCCACGCCGAGAGCACCAAGGTGGTGGACGACGGCGAGGCCTAGGAAGGGGACGACGCAGAGCCGGGGAAGACGCGGCAGTGCATGCCCATGCGGAGAGGAGTACGAGGGTTCACTGGTTCGGCTGCGGTGTGAGGCTGCCGTCGCCGCAGGGCCTGGCTAGCGGTGGGAGTAGTAGGGGGCGATGAGGCCTCAACGGCAGCACAGCCGGCCACTGGAGGCAGGAGCAGGCGGTCTCCCCGGCGCTGGTTTGGGCGGCTGGTGCAAGAAGAGCAGCGATTGAAGAAGCAACAGGACCGTTCGATTCAAATCCAACAGTTACTGCTGCTAGAATCGTTTGTTGACTAAGTTGACAAGCCCTGCATACGCGTCAACTTAGTAGGCCCACAGGTCAGCCTCCCAACCGGTGCGCCCCAGATGTCAGTGGGAGGAATCATTTTTTCGCGCAATAAGGAGGCAGTTGATTGCGTGCGGCCAGGCCAGCGGAGGGAGTAGGGTGGGCCGGGGAAGCCTGCGCGGGATCACAGCGGGCCACAAGAGGAGGGAGCAGGCAGTCCTGCCGGCACTAGTTTAGGCGGCTGGAGCAGGAAGATCAGAGATTGAAGAAGCACGTTGGCCGTTGGATGGTCATCCAATAGTCACTGCTGCTAGAATCGTGTGTTCACTGACAACGCCTTGCGTAAACAAGTCAGCCTCAAAATCTGTGGCGCGTACAGCCCATTTGCTATTATTTTTATAATTTTTACTCATTTTCTAATTCATATGGAATTTATTGCAGCCCGTTTTCCATTTTTAGAATTGCTGGCCATTTTCTGGTCAGTACCAGGGTCAAAAAATTAACTAAATATGTGGGAAATTTTGGAAATTCGCAAATTTTTGCTGGGGAACGAAATACTCTTAATCCAAAAATTAATATCCATACTAAAACAAATTTAAAAATAAATTAGTACTATGTCATGTTAAATCCAATGAAATACGTATAAGATATCAGTGAAGAACAAAAACAAAAAAACAAACTTATATCCCATTTGCTATAATTTTTTTGGAATTTTCAACCCCTTTTTGATATTACTTTTAACAGACATTGACCATGCTCTTAAGCCAGGCCGGAATGCATCCCTCCTCGTCTTGAAAGATTTGCAGCCCAGTAATTCGGAGAAAACAAATAGGCCTAGCTTGGGTATTCTTCAAAAAGAAATACTGGGCTACCTATTTTCCCAAAGAACTGGTGCATGAGCATTTAGCTTTATTTATTTACTTATTTATGTTTAGGGGACCATGAGCATGTACCTGGGCCGGATTCATGTGAGAGCCTCCCTTCCAGTTAATTATGGGCTTCTCTATTGGGCCTTCATCAGTGGGCTGCACGTTATCAACAAGTGGAAAATGTGTTCCGTACGAAAAATAGTATGCGCTACGTATGGTACGGGGCACTAAAGGATCGAACCGTGCAACGACTTCCAAAAAATTGTGTTTGTCGTTATAACAACACATTTATTCAACCAACAGACGAAATATACTACTGATTGTACATTGAAAACAGCAGCAGCAGCAACCAGGGCTGGGGTTGCAACAGAAGCAGTAAGCAGGTCAGAAGAGTGAAGACGCAGCTCTCTCTTCCAAACCAAACATTAGCCATCATTACAAAAGGGCTACCAAAAAAGAACAAGTGTATGCATCAAACTAAATAAAGATCCTACTACACCAAGTGTACGCATCTAACTAACTGGCTCAGTTAGACGTTACTATTTATTAAGCTGTGGAGATTGGCTGACGGCTTGAACCAGATGGGTGCCTGACGGGGGAAACTCCAGCCAGCAGGTCGAAGTCTGATACTTGCGACCCTCTCTCCTACTTTGGGCTGCAGAGCGTGGCGGCACATATCAGGGTATGGTGCATGTAGAGATGCATGGTACGCTGTGTACACACAATTTTGCCTGATGAACGAAACCGCGCTGCCATCATGATCCTTGCCGTCGGTTATCTCCTGGTTAATCGAATAATTCAGTCCGACAAACAGAGAGCATGTACCAAGGCTACTTACCAGCCTCCAGTCGAAAATTCCTGAAGGCCCAGAGAAGCTGGGATCCTGCTCAAAGACCTTGCAGTGATTGTGATTGTATTCCGCGAAACAACACGTCCGGTATGTGCGAACGATCATCAATCTTTCGCAGTCGTCTGATCGAGCCAGGAACCACCTGCAACTGCCATGCCGCTTTTCTTTGAAAGGTTCTAGGATTAGGAAGGGTAGGGACACCAGGCGGCCTACAACATCATATCAAGTTGGAGTCAAATAAAAAAGGGCTCTTGATTTAGTCAATCTTAAGAACAGCATGTTATGAGCATGAATATTTTTTCAGCAAATGTTGACAGTAATATAAGCAAGCCATCATGATATCATAGGAAAGTAACATACTGCTGTCACAGCCGTTTGTAGCGATGACTGGAGTAGGCCAGCAATACGTCCAGCCATAGAAGGAGTCGACAGCGTAAATGAAGCCCTTGTGTTCAATGGCATCAGAGAACCATTGAGGATGTATGATCCTGCGATGGACGTGCGGATTTATCCACTTACCGCAGTGACCTGTCAGATAGGCGAGACCGCAGTTGAAGAACGCAATTAGCCTAAAGTCTTTATAATTTGCAGATCTTGTGGGCACTTGGCAGATTACAACCTTGAGCCAATCAAACTTGGTATCATGTTGGCTACTGTAAGATTCCGAGTATTCTGGGCCGCGGTGCCAAAGCAGTGCAGTGTTAATCGAAGGAAGGGGGATCAATCGCTGGGTGTAGACCTCCATGAGCATCCAGCTGCCGCGACCGTCGACGAGCACCATCCAAGACATGTTCATGCCGACCCAGTACATACCGGTAATGTAGTTGAGGCTGACGGGGATTAGATCGCAGTCAAGGGGGTTGATGCTCGCCACCCTACGATCGTTATGCTGCGTGACACGCCGTTTCTGAAGATCAGGCGGCATCAGCAAGCAAGGAGCTGGCTTAAAAAGCTCCGGCCTGAGGGCTTTGAGTAAACGGTACAGCCCTGATGAGCACGCGGCGAGCGGCATGTACTGAGATTGTCCACACACGAAACAATGAGCTTGATTACCTCTGTGGGGAGCGAATTCCAGCCACTCTTTCGGCGGACGCTGCTCGGTTCTGCCATTGTTAGTGCTTGGGTTTCGGACGAGGGGGGAGGCGCCTTAGCGGGGATGGAAGATTGGACGAGATTATGTGCGGACAAAGATGGAGAAGCAAATATGTGATGCGGGAAGTGGACAGGTGATGATGACTGCAGCACGTCGCTTGACTTATGAGACACATACCAGCAGCGTAGGGTCATGTCGATGCCAGACAACTTGCTTGAGTGATCACAGTACTGGTACTCCCTACAGTGCTATGCCCTAACTTGCTTGAGTAGAGTAGTAGAGTAGGACTCTGCTCTACTACTAGCACCAGAGGAGTAGTATATTCTAATCTAAAATAGTTACAAACTTCAATGCCTGAGCGTGGAACGACTACGAACCGTGCTCAAAGACCGTGTCTACGTGGTGTTTGGACATGGGCGACAACCTCAACGCCAACGGTGCAGCTCCCGTAGCACCGTATGTGTTTCTGTCCTTCCTGTTCGAAATCGTGGTAGAATTCATGTTTCTACTCTGTATCCTACTACTATGCTAGTCCACATGATTAGTTTCATCTCTGTTATAGCCGTCATGATTTATTTTGTGCTTATTCGGATTAAATCTCGTAGTAACTTGCTCATATATTCAACTGGCGCAACGTCCCCTACAGCCACTCCCGTTTCATGGACGGCCTGGTCGATGCCTCCAAGGAGCCCTTCGTCCACTGCTATGAGTGCCCGATGCCGTTTTGTGGCTCGCCGGTGGACATGGTGCATCACCTCACAGATGCGTGCAGCGGTCACTGCTGGCCCTTGGCGGAGAACATCAAGTACGAGACGTGCTACCCGTTCACCATGCCGGAGTCGCTGGAGGATCACCGCCGCCTGCTAGTCTCGGAGGAGGACGGCAGCGTCTTCCTCTTGATCGTGGGCAGGAGTAATCCCATGTGTAAAAACTAATGATATCTTGAGAATTTTATCGGAAAATAGTATGTCGACCATTTCATCGAAAAAATGATATGTCGAGAAAGATGATAGAGGTGAGGAGGAGTGGGGTGTGGTGGTGACTGGTGGTCGGACTGGGCGGAGGCATGGGGATGGACGGCGCCGGCAGCGGCCACCATGCCAGATTGTTCCAGAGACTTCCTTTTGTAATTGCTCAGCAATGAGGTTGTGGGAGATAAGGATGAACGAGGCATGGCCTTATCTGTAAATGTGGAGAGAGGAGCGGGTATCTTTTGTAAATTTGTCATAGTTTGCTTTCTATCCTTCAGATATGGATCGGACAATCTATATTATAAGATGGCAGGCGCACCATCATCACCAACTCGGTTTTTCTCTCTACTCCTACTCCTATAAAAGACTCAGTTGGTGATGATGGTGTGTCTGCCATCCGCCATTTCTGACCATTAGATCTGCATCTAACGGCTGTGATGTAAGTTGTGGACTTTTGCAACAATTCCCACTTCTCTGCTCCAGTTTACACAAAACCCCTTAGTATCTTGAAACCAACCACATTCCTCCCTTACTTCATCAAAACAGCCCAAAGAATATATTTGGAGTGAAACATAAGATTTTTTTAGTGATATGTATATCAAAAGTAAACTGTTTTCTTTCAAATTTGTGAATATGTATTATTCTACTTTGGATCTGTTGCAACGGACGGGCTCATAGTTATAAAGGTTTATCTCTTGCATTCTCCGCAACCAACACCTAGTGTACTGGTCCAGGCCGGATGCTCGCAGCCCGATGATCTGAGTTCGAATTCTGTCCTAAACTTTAGCTTTTTATATTTTTTAATATATACTACTTCTTTTGCTACTGTACTGGTAGTGGAACCCACAGAGTACTTAGAATACATGATTAAGGATGGATTTGTTTCTTTTTAACTTTCTGTACGAATCTGTAGCCAGCCTGCAAGTCATGTACACTGTACTGACAGTGGAACCCACAGAGTACTTAGAATACAAGATTAAGGATGCAATTAACTTTTTATAGAGGGAGAATCATACACGCAATTAACTCAAATGGATTGGACGTGACTCTATTATTCTCCAACTGCAACCGACAAATTTCCTCCCGTGGGCCAGAGTAGGTTTCTCGGTTTGCATGTGGGTTTAACGGAGGGGTTTGATGGAGGCGAGGAGGCGTGTTCAGCCGGGCGTGCGGTGGACGGCGCAGTACTATTCAATTTGACAACTACAACTAGTATATTATAAAAAACAAAGAAGAGTAGTAGAGATAGAGATAAGAATAGAGACTAGGGAGGAGCACCATCTACTGCTTCGTGGGCTACTCCTGCGCTCCATTCGGCGGCCGCAACGTCCCCTACAGCCACTCCCTCCTGCGCTCCATTCGGCGGGCGCTGTTGAAATTTGGGGAGCACACTCTCGCGACTGCTAGCAGCGACGACTTCTTCCCCGACCTCGGCAACCTCTTCCTCAACGACATGGGCGACAACCTCAACGCCAATGGTGCTGGACCCGTTGCATCGTATGTGTTTCTATCCTTCCTGTTCGAAATCGTGGTAGAATTCATGTTTCTAGTCTGTGTCCTAGATTCGATCTGTTCATCTACTATGCTAGTCCGGATGATTAGTTTAATCTCTGTTATAGCCGTCATGATTTATTTTGTGCTTATTCGTACTAAATCTCGTAGTAACTTGCTCATATATTCAACTGGTGGAACGTCCCCTACAGCCACTCCCGTTTCATGGACGGCCTGGTCGATGCCTCCAAGGAGCCCTTCGTCTACTGCTATGAGTGCCCAGTGCCGTTTTGGGGCTCGCCTGTGGACATCGTGCATCACCTGACGCAGGCGTGCGATGATCACTACTGGCCCTTGGCGAAGAACATCAAGTACGAGACGTGCTACCCGTTCACCGTGCCGGAGTCGCTGGAGGATCACCGCCACCTGCTAGTCTCGGAGGAGGACGGCAGCGTCTTCCTCTTGATCGTGGGCACCGGCGAGGCCCGCGCAGGCCGCCGCCCCGTCTCTGTAGTGTGCGTCAGGGGCGCTGACGCTGACACGAGGCCGATGTACGGGTGCGTGCTCACTATTACTACCCCTCGGAGGTACGTGGGCGGCGACACTGGCTACGTCAAGCTGACTTGGACTCTGCCGAGCTGGGACCTTCCCGCTGATGTGGACATGGAAGACGCATGGTATTATTTGACCCCCAGCAATGTGCACGGGGACTCCAAGGAGATTCACCTGGACATCTGCATTATCAAGTTAAATGTTGATCATTAGTCTTCGCTCAATGTAATCCGCTGTCTAAGCATGTGGAGACTTCCATGCATGATCTTGCTCTATTGGAGTATAGCGCATGAATAAAAGTGTATCCATTTATGGTTTAGTCTAGAATCTTCCATGTATGAATTTTTACTACAGTACTGGTCAAAGACTTATGATGAACCATTTCTTACATATCCTCTGCCCCCTTCCAAGTCATCCTGATTTAATCCCTCCGTCTAGGTGTATAAGGGCATGGTTAATACTTAAATAGTATAGCCAATTGACTATAAGAAAGTGCCATGTCATCTGTAGCCAACATGTTTAACAATGGATACTCAACAACTAATTCTTGAAGATCATTTCTTGCAAAGCACAATAAGAGTTATTTCTTCACAGGTTTTCGATGCAGGTTGAACAGTTGAACGCTTTTGTTTGCAAAAGATACCTTTTTTATCTATTTCACCCGGATGTTTGTGAGCTCTAGAGATGAAATAATATCCGAACAAACCTATCGATACCCGTTACACATGAGATGACCCCCACATCCTTTGTCAAAATAAACAACTCCCCGATTAATGCATTTCACTCTTCCGTGCAACGCACGGGCACCTTACTATAGATTAGTATGACCAAAAAATGAACTAACATTATATATAGTACGATAAATGATGATGCATGTCACCTAAAATTATATCATTGAAAACTATGTTCAAATACGAATCCAACGATATTGTTTTTGTTGACATGCACTAACATTTTGTCAGTTAAATCTTCAGTCAAATTCAACGGGGGATAAACCACGACCGATGTAGTACTAGTGTAGAGGGCGGCACTGCACGGGAGTCTCGCCCCGCTCGTGGCGCGGCAGTAAAGACGTCATATCACAAAACCCAACCACTCCTAGTAATAAGTGGCCTGGTAAAATAAACGGACAAGCAACCATCACATCCCTCCGTCTTTTTTGCATTTCATCTCTCTGCATTTACTTTCTCTGGTTCATCTCGCACACTCCATCCCTAGCTACTACTCCTAGTATCCCTAGCTACTACTCCTAGGGCCAGTTCTTTTGGCGGCTTCCCCAGCTTTTCCCATAAGACTAGTCACAGTGGAGTAACATTAAGGCGCCTCACTCATTTATTTGGGCTTCTAAACTACTACTAGTAGTACCTCCGTCCTGGTTTATTCCTCACCATTGTAATTTGTGCAAAATTTTGACCAAAGATTTAACTGATAAAATATTAGTGCATGTGACATGCACTAACATTTCATTAGTTAAATTTATGATCAAAATTTGACACAGATTACAATGAGGACCAATAAACCAGGACGGAGGTAGTAGTTATGGGATTACTAATCTAGAAGCCTAAAAGAACTGGCCCCTGGTACTCCTACTAGTAGTAGTACTCAAGTTGGAATTCCAATTGCACGGCACAACTTGTTAGGCAAAAAATTTGATACAGGGTGTAGGAAGCGGTTTGGGAATTTGCATGCCTTTCCAACCAGTGAGATACTCCGTACAAAGTACGACAGAGAAATAACCACAGAGAAGGAAGCTAAAAGTAAACAATCAAACGAGCATTTTTGCATTTGTTTTGCATTGAATCATTTCACAAGCTTGACTAGTGCTGTTTTTCTACTTTTACAAAAACTGCATCGTAATGTTTAAACATGCATTTGCACGTACATAAGTAATAGTAGTACTCCCTCCGTCTAGGTGTATAAGTCTTCCCTCCTTCTTGGTCACGGTGCACAACCAAAGATGACTTATTGACCTGGACGGAGGGAGTAGCACAGTCTGCAAGCATATATCGAGAGAGACGTGTAGTGCGATAGTATATAGTAAAGTTTGTGCTATATGCACGTACTTGCAAAATGCGTACGAATACACAAGGTTTCCAAACTTTCCCTTTTACATACTTAATTAAGGACGCTAAAAATTCCTGAACGTCCGGGATTTATCATTTGCGTCCCAAAACTAATGAGACCGCCTTACGAAACAAAAATTATACTCCTCCTAAAAGCCACGGCGCTCGCAGGAGCGCTTGCGGCGCGCCACGAGTGCCCTGGTGCGCGGCCGTTTCCCAGCGCGCCGACACAACGCCTCTTCCTCAGCCTCGCAACTCGCGAGGTGTTGATTGGCGGCTTGCCGGCGGGCGAGTGCGATCTCACCGGTGTGGTGATCTGACGCCAACAGGTACTCCTCCTCGCTGGAAGCGTGCACCCGGTCCACATACCGCCAAGCGTAGATGAGGCGCTTGGGCCCGACTGCACTCAGGGCGTCGGCACGGGCGTCCTCCGCCACCCTCACGGCCCTCGCACGAGCCTTCTGCCAAAGAGCCAATTGCCTGACTCTCTCGGACGCGACATAGGCCTCCCAGGCAGCTTGTTCCGTGGTGCGCTTCTCTTCCTCGGCCTTCTTCTCCGCCTCTATTTTGGCGCGCTCTGCTGGAGGCAAAGCCTCCCACAAGGCGACATCCATTTCTTTCCAAAGCTCCTCAAGGCTGGGGGGCTCGGCGGGCGGCGCGGCGTTCTCCTCGTAGGGGGGAGCCGCCGCGTCCTCCGGCGTGCGTGCCGGAGAGATTGGGAACGCCGACGCGTCCACCTCGACGCGTCGCGGCGAGGAGCGGAATGCCGACGCGTCCTCCTCGACTAGTGGCGGCGAGGAACGGAACGGCGACGCGTCGCGTCGCGGCGAGGAGCGGAACACCGACGCGTCCTCCTCGACTAGTGGCGGCGAGGAACGGAACGGCGACGCGTCGCGTAGCAGCGAGGAGCGGAACACCGACGCGTCCTCCTCGACTAGTGGCGGCGAGGAACGGAACGGCGACGCGTGACTGTCCGCACGGTGCAGCGAGGGGCTCCTAGGGCTTGGGAGGGGCGATGCCATGGTGGTCGACGTGAGAGGGAGGGGGAGGAGATAGCGATGAACGTGAACGTGAGGGGGAGGTGATAGCGATGCCGTGGGAGGCGCAGTATTTATAGCGAGCAATGGCACACCTACGTAAGATATGGACTGAGCTGCACTGACTTAACTGCTGGTCCAGTTGCGTCACTGACATGTGGGCCAGACCCCTGTTGGGCCCATATGTCAGTGACCCAATGCACCTACAGTTAAGTAACAACTACGTGGCATATTTGTTGGAGTAAATTACGGGGGAGCGAAGGGGTGGAAATATTGCTGGTCACAACGGATTGGACAAGCGTGGGGGGAGGAGAGTCATGCATGCAGATTTTTTCACACGGGGTGGAGTGGTGGGATCGCCAGAGGGAGAAGGAGAGTTTGGCAGGCATATTGTTTCCACACATGGAGAGGAAAAGATTTGGAGACGAACGGGCTTCCTGCAGGTATGGGGAACGGTGCATAATAAGTCATCTTGCATGCCGGGCTAGGTATAGCGTGGAGGAAGCGGAGCTTAGGGCTTGCATTACCGGTCTCTACATAGGTATTTCTCTTCGTAATCCTGTAATTTTAGAGACTGATTGTGCTTTTGTGGTAGCGTCTCTTGCATCGGGGGACTATGATAGGTCTGCTATGCGTGACCTGAAGATGAAAGCGTTGAGCATCTCGAAGTTGATCAACAATCTTCAATTGTCAAAGATTAGCCGTTCGGCCAATAAGGTGGCACACTTAATCGCTAAGTATAGCTTTGACAATAGATTAGATGGTATTCTTGTAAATAACGTACCGCCCTGTGTGGTGAATATTGTATCGAATGAGTGTACTGGTGTGGCTGGTTAATTAATATAAGGTGGTGTTCAAAAAAAGTATAAATTTGGTCAAACACTTTGCAAACGGTTGACGGGAGTAAAAAGGACCAGAGGGAGTATCATGCATGCGGAGTAGGCAAAAAAATTGCTTGTCTAAAAAAAAGGTAAAAAAATTGCTCATTTATAGCCGGTCGAAGTCTCAAAGGGCGCGACCGCACGAGGGAGGCGAAGGTCGTGGGAGGCGCGACGTTTGACGGAATTAAGTGAAGTTACATCCACGCGCCGACATGGCATGCGAACAGGCAGAAGCTATACCGTCAGGCCTACGATATGGGTCTAGTAGACATGACATCTAGTGGGTCCCGCATAGTTCTCGAGAACTCTTTGGGGGCTTGCAGCCGTTTATCCACCAGGCAAGCCAGCAACCCCACGCCATTCGCACGCCCTACTCGTCCCCGTCTTCTACCTTACAACAGTTCGCTCCCAGTCGTCCCGTCCTTTCACGTTAGTTCGCTCCCAGTTTGTTTTGCGGGGTACAACAGTTCAACTTCTCCTAACCCTCCTCCAAAATCCATGGCCTCCCAAATCTCCATGGTCACCGCTGAGTACCAGGTTAGAGCCATCACCGGCGATCAGTTCATCGTCATCTACACACGTGGATCCGAGACGGTGAAAGCATGGCTTGCTCGCTTCCTACACATGTTCAACAGTTCAACGGATGAGTGGGTCGCTGGGCTAGATGTTGAGTAGACCATAGTCCTGGGACGAGAGAAGGATCTAAAGGATGAAGAGAGGAAGAAGCCCGCCGTGATCCAGGTTTGCGTACATAACGTTTGCTTGGTCCACCACATATGCCATGCCGACGTTGAGTGCCAGGATTTTAAGAACTTCCTCAAGGAAAAAAGAGTGAAATTCGTTACTGTAGGCTTTAAGAACGACAGGGATGTCCTGCATCGGACAGGTCTCGTTGTAGGCCAGCCCTTCGATCTCCAGAAGGCAAGCCTGGTGTCCTCCCCTCAACCTTCAATGCTGACCCTGGCAACAGCCATGATTGATCCTTCGTACGCTAAACTGAAGAAACCTCATCACGAGTTTCATCATGCATGGGAGTCGAAGACATTAGATGAAGATCACATCCTGTACGCAGCAATGGATGCCTACCTTTGTTTAAATATCTACAAGGGTTGGATGAAGAAGCAGAGCCCAGTGTCCGGTTCAAGCAAAGAAGCGTCGGCGAAGAGGAAGAGGGACGAGGACGAAGTCGAGGACGTGGACTCGGACTCCGAGTAGGTGGCAGTGCCGTCGCTCATGCTGGTTCTACTGCAGTGTCAAGCGGACTAGTTGCTTAGTTTATTTTCAAGGGTGTGTTGTGCTGAGGCCCCAGCAGAACTATGTTTATGTTCTTTCTCGTTATTTGAACTCTTTAGTACGTACAGTAGTACTAGTACTATGTCTTACTACTGTTCTTCTTGCAGTTGGTACTACTGCTCGTATCTTCGTGTTCCTACTGTACTTAATACGTTCGTACTAGTAGTATAATTTGGGTCAGTCGATTTGTGAAAGAAGTTCGACGGAGCGAAGGAAGAAGACGGCAGAAGAGGTGGAAGAAGCCCTTCTAGCCATCCATGTTGCATCAAACGGCTCACATGAGTCAACTGACCCAAATTGCTCCTTCAGATTGCAGGATCCACGTGGCATTCAAGGTCTCGAAGGTAGATTCCGCGTCCGCACCCGGTTTGCGGGCTCGACGCGCGCGCGACCGGCTTCCGCCGTGATAGCCACCATGCGCGCCTCCTCCGCGCGGGCGGAGACGACAATGACACGCTAGTTCCTCCTCGCCGGCGTGCTGGAGTACACGCTCGTCCTTCTCTTCGTACGCTGCGTGCATAGACGCGGCTCCACCAGCTGCTCGCGTGCTTGGCAGCGCGGCGGCATCGCGAGGAGGGACTGCAGACGACGTGAGCGGGTGAGCCTTCGGCTTCATTGCACAGGGATGGCGGCGACACGGCGGTGATGGGCGAGAAATTGTTGGCCGGAGCAGGCGGGCGCCGGCATGCGCAACGGCGGCGGCGGCATATTGATGAGTGCGCGTGTGGGAGCTTACTTTAGTTTTATATATAAGGTTGGTCAAACTTAAAAGAAACCGTACTAGTACACATAAACATTAGACTTAGGCAGCGCTTTTATTAGTTAGTACCACAACCACGATACGGAATCCTGTGCAAGCGCGTGAACCGCGGCCGCGCGGTCGATCGAACGGTGCGTCACCATGTCGCGCTCGAAGGACATCCACCGAACCTTTTTGTGTGTGTGAAAACAATCCTCGAATATTACTCAACTTTTTTTTCCTGTGAAAGTTCTTGACGCTGCAATATTTCCATATATTTGAATTTAGCTCCAGTTCGTGTTTATTTGGATTTGGACGTTTTAGGTGCGCCCTAGTTTTTTTAATACTGATTTTGTGTGTGTGACTGAGAGAGAACGTGTGTATGTGTCCATATGTGTGTTGTGGCGGAAGGGCAATGTGGAGACGGTGTGCGTGTGATACAGACATAGAGAGGTGTGAATGTGCAAATGATCATGCATGAGTGAGACATAGACAGATGCCGATACGTTGTGTATACATGAGAGAACGGTCTTCTAGTTTACTTGTGTGTGTGTGTGTGTGAGAGAGAGAGAGAGAGAGAGAGACAGAGAGAGGAGCATCCGTAACACAACAACCATCTCTCTCGATTCGTCCGTCCCTCGCACGGTCGCATGCAACACATGCATCAACGCGCACATTTTGACACCCTCACCCGGCCCCTGCCCACCTCAAGGCCCGCACAATCTCTTCGTGAATACCCATTTCTCTCCTTAGGTTTGTTTTCTCTCAATATCTGACACACACACACACACACAGAGACACACGCAGCACAACACACACACACACACACTCCCCCGAGCACACAATTCATCCCCATCCAAGGTTATACGGCGACCACTCTCGCTTGTGCTTCTTTGCACCCCAACATGCACAACACCTCAATCTTCAAAGAGGGCATCGAGCAGATCGAAGACGGCGACCACACCGCGCTAGAGAATGCGGGGTCATTTGGAAGCAGGGTGATGTGACGACGGCTGACTGACTCCTCCCCCCACCCTCTCTCTCTCTTGCACAAAATTACCAATCCCTCTCTCCCCCGCACAAAATTGTCAATCCCTCAACCCACGAGATCCTTCCCCTCTCGTCCATGTTTTTCCAGCTCTCTCATCAAACATGTTGTCTCTTCTCCTTCCACGTATACAGAATCCAGATGCACACGCATCTCATGTATATTACATGTATCCATCTTTCTCACAGACCTAACTTCTTCCTCTCTCTTTCTCTCTCTATCTCTCTCTCTGTCTCGTTAGGTTTGTCTCCTACTCTCTCGTCCACATACATACAATCTTTCCCGCCCTATCTGCTCCATCTTCAAAAGCTCTCTCTGCACGTTTCATTCACACATTGGGATATGTCAAAATGTTGCTTCTATAATGGCTGATGTAGAGTTATGGTTGTTTTTGTTGCATCCTACAAAGTAATAACTATGAAATGCATTTAGATTCTCATTTGACTGGGATTATGTGAGTTTGAGCATGTTGTGAAGTACTATAGACCTTGTATACATCTTGGGATTCGACAATGATTGTAACTATTGAATTGTATAGACCATTACATTCGAAGTCAATAGCCTAATATATTTATTTCACAATTTCAACAAATGATTAGTTCACTACAAACTAAGAAAACAAATGTGTACTCCCTCCGTTTTTATTTAAGTCCGCGTATTAGCATTGGTCAAAGTCAAGTTTTGTAAACTCTCAGAAAGCTTATAACAAAAAATATTAACATATACAATAACAAATAAATACCATTAGATTCATTATTGAATGTACTTTCACATCATACATATTTGTTATGGTAAATGTTTATATTTTTCTATAAACTTGGTCAAACTTTAGGAAGTTTGACTTCGGTCAAACCTAATATGCAGAGTTTACTACTACTACTCGCTAGTTGCTTAGCCGAATCACTCAACACGCCACACGGGGAGTCCAGTGTCACAAAATTTTGAGGTCGGCGGGAAAATCTCCCGCGACCCTGATTCGAGCAGTGGGAAGTTACCATCATAGCCTTCGGAACAGGCCTACGGATGACGCTTGGTAGGGGGCTGTTTTCGTAACTTCAGGTTCACCCTACCCAGCCAACCCCACCCCGGCACCCAGAGTAGTACACCTGAATACTCCCCATTTTCTATCCCCACCGCAAAATAGACTTCTCCACGGCACCGCAGCCTTCGTGCTCCTCCCCTTTACATCGGCGCACTCGTCCACCGCAGCGCATCTGCCTCATCGACGACCTCGTACGCCGCACTGGAGCCGGTCCACCGTCGTCGTCGTACACGGAGCCTCTTCCCCGGCATCGTCTTCCACGGTCTCGGATCTGCTTCCCGGAAGCCGACGCCAAGCGCAGAAGTACCACCGTCGTGGACAATGAACTGACTCCCGTTGCCGACCATGACTCACAGAGGCCGCCGCGACCATCGTTCTCCTCCTCGATTGGTAATGTGTGTATTGAATCACTTAGCAGTACATGTGCAGTTCCAATTTTGTTCATACCTACCCTTCAAATTTCCTGGGTGCTATTGTTCCCGTAAAAGTAATTGGTTATAGCCTCCATTGTCCAACAGAATATCAGCTTGTAATTGTGCGTCGCTCCTGTATCGCGCTGTGCTTGGGTAGGTTTTTCATCTGCAACCAGTAGTGTGGCAAATGATGGAAAGGTTTTTAGAACTAGCAAGATGCCCATGCGTTGCACGCATCAAGATGCATTTGTATGAGTAGTTTATCTTGTGGGAGAAAAGGATGAACGAGGGAAGGCCTTATTTGCAAATCTGGAGAGGGGTATGGGTATCTTTTTGCAAAATTCCCATTTGTTTCCTTCCTATCTGTCAGATATAAATCGGACGGCCTATATTGCAAGAAAAAAAGTATAGAGAAAAAAAGTAGACAGTAAAGGAAGTAGAGATAAATATTAAATATAAAATATAAATAAATATAACAGTAGAGAAGAGAGTAGAGATAGCAGAGACGTCGGGAAAGGATCGCGCGCGCGGGAAAAAGCGGCCGGGCGTGCGCTAGTTTTGGCGCGCGGCGTCCGGCGCGCTTTATAAAATCCAACGCCCTCCCACCGCTCTGTGCCTTGCCACCGCTCTCTCCCCGCTCTGTGCCTCGCCACCGCTCTCTCCCCGCTCTTTTTCGCCTCGCCGCCGCCGCGCCACCATGCCGCCGCGTCGCCGGGAAACTTGGGGATACCGCAGCGTCCGCGCGCGCCCCTCCGGCGGCTTCTCCGCCGAGATCCGGTTCCGCGGGATGCGCCTCGGCCTCGGCAATTTCGACACCGCCAATGAGGCCGCCCGCGCGTACGACGCGGCGGTGTGGCGCCTCCGGTGGCCTCATAGAACATTGAACTTCCCCAACGTGCCGACGCGGGAGCGGGCGCAGGAGCTCGCGCCTCTGCCGCGGCTTAGCACCGACGAGGATCGTCGCGACAACCGGAGGCGGGAGCACCGTCTCGGCATCGCCGAGATGGACGAGGAAGCCATGGCGCTGTGGCGCCAACACTTCCCGCAGGACATCATCAAAGAGCGCGAGTTCTACGCGCAAAGGAGGGCGGAGAGGGATAAGAGGAGGGCGGAGCGAGCCGCCTATCGCGAGGACAAGCGTAGGCGAAAAGCGGACGCTCAATTCAACATGAGGCTAGGAGCAGCGTCGCCCTGGGAATCCGACGACGATCGGTATCTTCACGCCTACAGTCAGACGTCGGAGGAGGACATCACCGAGGAGGAGTCAGACGACGAGGAGTAGTTGAATTATCTTTTTTTATCTATCTATGCTGAGAACTATCCTCTACTCTCTAGTATCTACTTCTCGATCTCAGCACTGTAAACGCTTTTTTAAAGCGCCGCGCGTTGCGATTCTGTTGGAGATGCTCTAACATGGCAGACGAGTGCTTTAATGTTGCCCACAAGATGCGCGAGTATTACTAGTAGTATATTTTTCTTGCCATGTTGAGATTTTAAAACCACGAGTGCGAACATGCAGAGGAGCAATGAAGACCAAACACGGGATATTCGGGACATCTTCAAGGAGCGTGGCAAGTTAAAGAGGAGCTGCACCGAACCTGTAAAACGAGCTTTGGTAAGTAACACCCTTTCAATTACTTTCGTGTAGCCTCGTGTTCTTCGATGTGTATATGTTGTAGTTTCTGTTTCTCTTAAGCGTGGTGTTCTTCGATGTGTAATAAGAAGAGTCTTAATCGTCCTAATGCTTTCGTTTTTAGCTTGATGTAGGAAGTGGGTGTTCTCACCTTGTAGTCTGTTTTTATTTTTTTTCCTTTTGAATTCACTTCTCCGAGTTCTGTTTATCTGGCTTCTACTAAATGGATCTAGGTTGCTCTGAGTATTGATCTAAAAAAGAAGTAACTTCATGTCAGGATGCAGTTCCTGCGAGGAGGGAAGTATGGTCAACCTCGAGATCATGTTTCCAAAATGAGGCTGGATTACACACAAGGTGCCAGTTCCCTAATGATGCTGGATTAGACACAAGGTGCAAATTCCCAGATGATGCTGGATTACACACAAGCCAGGTGGAGTCGTCAGCTGTTCGTGTCCTCGTGGCATTAGTAAAGGCTGAAAGAAAGCGTGCAGCAGCCCTTGAGAATGTAGCTGAGTTCCTGAAGAAGCGAAAAGAGCAATCAGATGCTCTCTTCACCCAAGCCAAAGAAGAGATGGAAGAAGCCAGAAATAAGCTAGCAGAGGCAGAGCAGGCTAGGCGTCTCCTGCTATCTAAAACTGTTGTCAATACAAAATTTCCTTCATAATAGCTAGGTTCAAATGTTTATCCAGTCAGCATGCCTGTTGTGATGTCCGTGCATCTACTGATGTGGCACAAAATGTTTTTTTGGGTCATGTAATAACAGCAATTACTTTCCAAACAATAACAGACGAAGCATTGGACATGGTATAGTTCACGCGCAAGCCCGACATTCCAAGTTCAACTTCCACATCAAACTCATGTTCACAGATATCTGCACATTCATACATAATGTCCACAACCATGATTCACTTCAAAGCCAAAAAAATGTGAGGAGAGTTATAAATAAAGAAAATCCTCTACTAGTTCCTGCTACCAGTGCGAGCACAACAAGTCAAGACCATGCGTAAATTAATTATATTTTAGTCATTTTTTGTGTTCTAAAATGCCTGCCGGCTCGCGGAAGGACGTGTTGCCGGCACACGCGCGGATTCAATGAAGGCAGGCGGGGCAGTCTTAAGCTGGTTGCACGCGGCGAGGAGGCGTGCTCAGCCGGGCCTGCAGCGAGTGCGGCCCTCTTGGCCGGCGCGCCGGTTCAATGCCTGCGCTATGAGAGGTCGCGTCCGTGTCAGAGCAATCACTCCCTCCAGTCCTTTTTTGTTTGGGTATAACAAAATCTCGTTTTCCATTCACATTTTACAAGTAAAATTCATGGACAAACTTTGACCCAAAGTACGATGGGGACTAGTAAACCAGAATGGAGGTAGTAGTTTTTTTAATCAAAGAAGGGTTTCCCCTTCCGATTTTCATTACTGAAAACCAGCATCTAAATCTAAACCATAGTATTTGCCCTAGAACTACCAGGTTCAACATCTCGCAACATAAACCCATACAACCTCCATCGCAAAAAAAACCATACAACCATACGCCAAGGAGGTACGTAGTACTATGAATTCCATTTTCGCTCCATACCAATCGTTCTAAAAACTACTTACTACTTATAACGCGCCATTGAAAATCGGAACTCTTAACCCCGCTAAAAAACGATATTTTAAACGTGGCTACTCGATCTGTGGCAACTGGCGAGCCACCGCGCTCCAAGTCGTTCACCTGTGGTCCCGACCATCAACTCCTACGGATCAAATTATCACGCGAGCTGACTATTCCTACAAAGGTGCTCCACCACGTACCCGGTACCCGCGAATGCAGCAATCGTGCACCTAGGGTTTTAGGGTTTATTTGTTAACGTCGCCTTTACGTAACACTCATGTGTGCGAGACAGCGAGAGGCCGACTGCGTGCGTGCGCCTCTTCTCTTCGTATATGTACTCCACCGTTTGTCTGGTGTCCAAAAAATTATAATAACTACTAGCAATGTGCCAATGCGTTGCCACACGATCAAAGTAGATTAATACATATTCACCGATTTGATAGAAAAAAAGTCTAGTTTTGAAATACGTATATCACTAAAAATATGTTATGTTTCACTCAAAATATATTCCTTTGGCGGTTTTGATGAGATAAGGGAGGAATGTTGTTGGTTTCAAGATTCGAGAAGTGGTATATGTCTAATTTCTACTCTTACTAGCAAGATGCCCGTGCGTTGCACGGAACATCAAGATCTTGTGGGAGAAAAGGATGAACGAGGGAAGGCCTTATCTGCAAATGTGGTGAAGAGTGCGGGTAAATTGCCATATTTTCCTTCCTATCCGTCAGATATAAATCGGACGACCTACATTGCAGGATGGCAGGCCCACCATCATCACCAACTCTATTTTTTATCCCTACTCTTATAAAAAGCATTGTCGGTGATGATCGTGTGCCTGCCATCCTGCAATATAGGCCGTCCGATCTATATCTGACGGATAGGAAGGAAACTATGGCAATTTTGCAAAAAGATACCCACACCCCTCTCCACATTTGCAAATAAGGCCTTCCCTCGTTCATCCTTTTCCCCCACAAGATAAACTACTCATACAAATGCATCTTGATGTTCCGTGCAACGCATGGGCATCTTGCTAGTTGTTGCAAAAAGCCCATGTGTGTGTGAGAGAGAGGGAGAGTGGAGGAGGACGGAGTGCATGTGTGACAAAGACACAAGGAGTGTGTGTGCGATAGGTATCAGCTTAAAATGAGGCGATAGTGTGTGTGTGCACGATCGAGAGGGCGTGTCTCAAGAAGGGAAGAAAAATCTACATAGATACAAGGAGCGGGAGAGAGACATGTATGCGATGGTGGAAGCACGAGTGTGCGGGTGTATAAACCTATCTAGAGGCTAGCTAGTCGATAAATGTTTGTGAGAGAAATACGAGTCGGGGTGCGAAAGCGAGAGTTTTGTGTGTGTGAGAGAGAGACGGTAGTCGGGAAGGGGAGTGGAAGCAGGAGTTGTGTGTGTGTGTCTGTGAGAGAGAGAGAGGAGACGGTAGTCGGGGTTGTCTGATCGGTAAACAAATGAATAATGTCAGTCTGGGATGGAGACGAAAAGGAGACCGCAACAAATGTTGTGTCTACAGGAGAGAGAGAGAGAGAGAGTAATTTTAGTGGTATGAGTCATATGTAGAGACATATAGGGTGTGTGAGAGAATCCCATAGAGAGAAAGACAAAGTGAAAGACGAGTGGAGACTGTGTGTGTGGCGGTGAAAAAGAAAGCTTAGGTACCGAGTGATACCAGAGAACAGTAGAGACGTGAGAGATAATGAAAACCGTGTAATGTATAATGATAGGGAGAGTGTGACACTTCTCAAGGGAGACGTCGAGAGACCATGTTTGCGAGGATAGGAGAAACATGAAGTGAGCGTGCGGGTGAGCTGGAGAAAAGAGAGTGATAGCTACCTGAAGGAGCATGCATGCGAGAGAGATGGGCGTGAAAGGAGTGAACAAAAAAGGGATTCAAATATTTGAATTCGAGATGATGATACATGTAATCCATACTCGAACCAAAATTGATCTATCAAACATGCATACTCATATGAATTCACGCACATCTATGTTATTTAATATGTAGATATTACTGATCCATACATTTTAGTAGAACATAATTTGGTTAAATTTTTCGAATTCAACCTTAAGATTTCGAGATCGTTGTATTTGTAAATCATATTATACATATAAAGGAGCAGAATTCTTTGTTGTGCTTTTGAAAGTATATATAAAAAATGATGTATATAGAATGTAATTCCAATTGAAAATGGATCCCGCCCGAAAAAAATAGAATACAAACGGGATTCGAATTGAGTTGGCACGGTAAACGTGCACTCTGCAAAATTTGAACGAAGCGGGGAAAGTCGCAGTAACCGCCCGAAACCAAAATCTGCGAGATGGAAATCACTACTGCCTATCCCTGCCACGCAAAGCCTATCTGCTGGATTTCTATAGGTTTCGATAGGGGTAGGTTTGTAATTTCACCCAAACGTGACGTAACCGCCTCTCACCCGGATTCATACACGGTGGGCGCCAAAACACAGTGTGTCCTCGGCCGAAATCGACTCCCTCCCCGATTCATATTCATACACGGTGGGCGCCAAAAACAAACTCTCGTCGGCAAATATTCGGTGTATGCGAGATTACCGTCCTATCCCCAACCGACTAATGTTGCTGTGATGTAGTAGAAATTTGAAACGGGGGCTAAGTTTGTAAATTTCCTCGCATTTGAGACAAGCGCGCCCTGAATACATGGTTCCCCCTTCCTCTCTACCTCCCTTTTCCCCATTCGTACTCCGTGGGCGCCAAAACACCCTCTCCACCCCACCCTCCTCCGTCCGCCGCCGTCCGCCACCCCATCCACCGCCGTCCTCCTCCACCATGCCGGAGCTGATACCCCGACGCCGCCGTCCATTACAAGAGATCGACCTCTCTCATCCACGGCTTCGGACCGGGATCCTTGCATCCCGTCCTCTCGCTTCATCCCCGCCGTCGTCCACCTTGCCGGCGCCGCTCCTACGACCGTCTCGTCCACCGCGCCCCGCCGCCACCGTCTACCCTCCTAGATCTGCTTCCACGCCGCCGACAGCCATCGCTACCGCAGCACCGTCAAATTCTCAGCAGATGCGTACACGGCGCCGCACCAGAGGCGGTACTCTTTCGTATCTGCTCAACTTATTTATCGCAGCAAGAAAATAGATCGCCACTGCTTTACTCTGATTTCTTGTCTTGGTTGCGAAGTTGCCTTTGTCCGGTTTGCACCTTCAGATCCGCCATGGCACGCTCAACACTATACTCCCAATGCTTATGGTTTTCCCCTTTTATATTCCACACTAGTTAAATCACAGTAGACTAAATTTCAAAATTGGGTCAGTCGATTTTTCAGAGCTCGCCGGAGTTCGCCGGTGCGATCGAAGGGGCTCGGGTGGTTGTGGGGCCTCGCCGAACGAAGAAAACTCGACGCGGGTGGGGGTTGGGGCGGGGTGGGGGTGGGGGTGGCGGAGGAACACAGGCGGTGGGGGCCGGTGGTCCGGCCGGCGGCCCGTGCGGTGTTCTGTATGGGAAGAATCAGAGACGAGGAAGAAGAAGGGTTAGGAGACGTAGGATCTTCATCCAACCGCCTGAAATGGTCGAGAGACAGCTGGGAGTTGCATTCTTAATGCGCTCTGGTTCATCATGTGTGGGCACTGCGCAACCAACATTTTATTATCCAAAATCTGCTTGCTCTTCTTTACCATGTTCCTCTTCCGTTCTTCTTTAATATGTACTCTCTCCGTTCCTAAATACAAGTCTTTGTATAGATTCCACCATGGACTACATATGGAGCAAAATGAGTGAATCTACACTCTAAAATGTATCTGGATACATCTGTATGTGATCCATAGTGGAAATCTCTACCAAGACTTATATTTTGGAACGGAGGGAGTATGATAGTAGTACAGTATGTTCCTTGTACTGAAGATGAGCAGGGACATTTGCAGTGTAGAGGTCTATACGGTCGGTTGTGATGGACACTTTGAGCCTCTTTGATTCGTAGGATCTTGTAAACATAGGAATAGGATTTGTAGTGGCCTGCCCACTTGAATCCTATAAGAATAGCAAGGAAATGCGGGGAGCTGTGTCGCCTTTGAGAGTTACACTGATATTAACAGTACCGCACCTTCACTTGAAGAGAGCTGGTATCCGAAGCCTTTCTAGCCGTACCGGCAATACTAGCACATATATTCCAGCAAGTTCCACTTTGCTGATTTTACTCTGATGCTTAAGGTTTTCCCGTTATATCTACACTATGATCTGTGTAGCTGCTTTGTGTCGCACTAGCAGCAGTCCACTCTTGAAGCTAAACACTGCAATGACTTACAAAATTGGCACCAAGGCATTGAGTGCCATTCTGGATGCAATGAAACTCATACGCTCCCCACCTGTTGATTCTTGTTCAGAATATGATCCTAATGACTATTCTAACCTCGAGGAGTCAAAGGCAGATGGCCTGTCCTGTTCACCCATCAAGGTGCCTGTTCTAATTTGGCAATGTTTTATTGATTGCGGGTATCTTGCATATGTTGTCTTGCATTTCTTCTACTTTGTTGCACCGCCATCTGCTTAGTTTACTCATCATATATGTCGAGATGCCATGCCCATCCATTATCAATACATATTCCATCTGTCATCATACCATGTTTTTCCACTCAAATGTTGTTCTTGTGCATCAGACATCAAAAAGGAAGAGGGTGATTGCCGAACCTGAAGGAGCACCAGCAAAGTCCTTGAAAAACGTGGTGGTGCCGGAGAAATCAGACAGCACCCCACTTATATTGGCTGTACAACCAGTGACACAAAACGTAGGACCGACTCCAGCAGACTGTACCCATACTTCACTGGCCACACCACTAGCCCCACCACACAGGACCTGCACTCCAGCAAAAGGTATACCGATTTCATTTGCCATAGCACCAGCTGTACCACAGAAAAATCCCACTCCAGCAAAAAGTACAGCAAGTCCACCGGCCGAAGACCTATCCCAACTGCAGAGACGGCCAATTCCTGCAGATTGGAACCCCATTCCATTTATTCCCAGTTTAAAAGACAATGCTTTCAATGTTGTTAGGGACTACGTGCATATATTCCCATCATGGGAAGATTATTGTGAAGACAAACACCATTTTCACATCTTCCTGTCCAACTTACGTGTAAGTGCTATTATTCATGGTTATTATTTTCCTGTTTTCTGCTGATTGAACACATCAATGATTTACATTACATTGTTGTAACTAGGCGAGGGTCAATCTGGATAGTCATGACGAGCAAAGCTTGCTTGTGCTTTTCAAGGAAGCATTGCAGCAGTATCGGTGTTACCTGAGGAAATCACACTTTGATGGCAAGTCTATAAACGAATTTCCGGTGAAGTCTCCTGTGCTAAATTTAGAAGACATTGAATGGAAAAACCTTGTTATGCACTGGTCTCGTTCCCAGGATGAGGTACTGTCTATGAAATCACATGACAATTTGAACTTCTACTTTTCCGCATGTGCCTTACGGATCTTTTTTGCAGGAAATCTGCTCGAAGAAGAATTCCGGTTTGACAAGAACGACAGGATATCACAAATATGCTGCCCGCTGCTTTGCTCTTGTTAGTACCTGTTGTCCTGTATCACTGTACTTGCATACATACCTGGTTCATTATGTGACAGCAGTATGCATGATAGCTTGCTTATCAATTGTTCGCTCCAAATTATCTGATCTGTATGAATCACTACAGGAACCAGCTACTTTGCCGTCTGCCATGGCGGACGGCAAAGGCTCGAAAGGCGGACGGCAAAGACCTTTGCCGTCAGCCGCGGACGGCAAAAGGCTCCGGCAAAGAAGGCTACGGTAAATAGCTGCTTTGCCGTCTGCTTCCTGGCGGCGGACGGCAAAGGCTCTTTGCCGTCCGCGGCGGACGGCAAAGAGGGCGGACGGCAATAATTGCGCTATCAGTCCATAAGTGGCTAACGGCAGACCTTTGGCGTCCGCCGCAGACGGCAAAGAGCCTTTGGTCTTTGCCGTCCGCCTTATGATGTCATGTACACGTCACTAGATGGCAGGTTCTTTGCCGTCTGCCACTGATGGCAAAGTGCAGGTTCTTTGCCGTCTGCCACGGACGGCAAAGTCTTTGCCGTCTGCCACTGTAGGCAAACTGACCAAATGGGTCAGCTCCCAGGAAGCACAGTTGGCTGCCACGTGGCTTCTTTGCCGTCCGCGGCAGACGGCAAAGGCTCTTTGCCGTCCGCGGCAGACGGCAAAGGCTCTTTGCCGTCGGTGGCAGACGGCAAAGAGCCTGCATATTGTCTGTTTTTTCTGTTTTTTATTAAATCCCACAATTTGCAGCACATATCACATATATAAGTTTCATATCCAGCACATATCCAACACATATCTAGCACATATCACATATCACATATCACATATCCAGCACATATCACATATCACATCAGTTTCATCCATACACATTGTTCATACATAAGGAAGTTCCATCCATGCACATTGTTCCATCCATATATATATTACAATGCAAAGTGTCATGAAGATAGCAAGCTAGATACAATGCAAATTTTCATCAAAGGCACTCCATCATAGCAAGCTAGCTTCCATCAAGTGAATGAAATCTGCAAAATGGTAAATAAGAAAGTTAGAAATAGGTGACTAGAACAAGAAGAAGACTAGAACAAGAAGAAGACTAGAACAAGAAGTATATGTCATTTATGAGCTAACTTAGGTGAAATGGATCATATATGAGCTAACTAAGTTGAAATGGGTTGTTTATGAGCTAACTTAGTTGAAATGGATCATTTATGAGCTAACTTAGTTGAAATGGGTCGTTTATGAGCTAACTAAGGTGAAGGGCATCGTTTTTGAGCTAAGTAAGGTGAAATGGGTCATTTTGGAGCTAACCTAGGTGAAATGGGTCATTTTGGAGCTAACCTAGGTGAAATGGGTCATTTTAAAGCTAACGTAGGTAAAATGGATCATTTAGGAGCTCATCTACGTAAAATGGGTCATTTTAGAGCTAATTTAGTTGAAATGTATCTTTTTGAGCTAATTTACGTGAAATGGATCATTTAAGAGCTAATTTAGGTGAAATGGATCGTTTTTTAGCTCACTTAGGTCAAATGGATCGTTTATGAGCTAAATTAGTTGAAATGGATCGTTTATGAGATAACCTAGGTAAGATGGGTCATTTTGGAGTTAACCTAGGTGAAATGGGCCATTTTAAAGCTAACGTAGGTAAAATGGATCATTTAGGAGCTAACTTGGATGAACTGCATCATTTATAAGCTCACCTAGGTAAAATGGGTCATTTTGGAGGAAAATAAGCTAACTCTAGGTCATTATGGTAAGCATATTGGAGGAAATAAAGCTAAGTCTAGGTCTTTATGCATTTGTTAAGCAAAACACTAGAGAAACTTACCGTGATCAGGGAGGTGTAGGAGCGGGGTGGCTAGTGCCGCTACCTGGAGAAGGATCGTGCGATGCGTTTCTGGAGTTAAGCTGCACCAAAGATCATTTCCAATGTCTCGTTAGCATTACGACACTCAAATGTTAAGACTACCAAGTAATGTCCATTCAAACTAAACTCACCGTGCTCCCAGGAGCAATCACTGGCATCGGCGGAGCGGGCTGACCGGACTTCTCGCACACAGACTGCACATTTGGTTTTCAGAACAGAGTCATACTAGTTAGTAATGAGACTCAAATGTTAAGACTAGCAAGTAATCTGCAGAAGAAACTTACCACAAGGAGCTCGTACATGGCCCTTTCCTGCATGTCATTCCGTGCCCTCTCCTCCTCCATCATCTTTCTCGTCCTCTCCTCCATCTCCCGCTGCCTCTCCGCCGCCTCCGCCAGAAGTTTCTCCGTTCTATCTCTCTCAGTCTGTATAGCAGCCTGCAACACCACCCACATGACCATTTGTAATCATTGATGGAAGCGCACACAATGTAATGGAGAAAGATAACTGAGTACGTATCACTAACCTTGATGGCGAGTTGCACTGGCCGTTCACGAGGCCTTATCTCAGGAGCGGAGCTCGACTGGCGCGCCTTGATCTCCGGGAGAGTGCTAGGACAACGGATAAGTCCATCTCCAATGGCTATGGAGCCATGGGACCTCCCGCCACCAGATATCATCACCAGCTCTGGATCAATGGGACCCTGGCTCGGGTTAAAGTCCTCCCCTTTCCTCGCCTTCCCCTCATCTCTATATCTCACGAGCTTGTTGTGGGAGGAGATGTTGGTGAAGTTGTTTGCATCATCGAGGTCAGACTGAGAGAAAGCCTTGACTTTCTTGTAAGAGCCAGTGTGGGCCATGGCATACAGGTCGTACACCTCTGGCACCTTGTCCGCCTTATTGTGGCGTGCCTGAAAGAGAGAAGCAATGAAAGTTAGTAATTAAAGGGCTCAAGCTAGCATGATGAATGAATTGCATGAATCATGAAGCAAACCACATACCCAGTTGCGCCCGAACTGATATAAGTTGGAGCTGCCTTGATGGTGTGGCACACCTTCCATTTGGGAACGTTTGTCCTTGGCCTGGTTGTGGAGGGCTAGCCATTCTTGTGAGCACCACTCATCGACCAACACCTCCCAACAATCCATCCGATCCGCACACCATCTCGGAGGCGCCTAAGTTAGCAAATAGAAACTTGAGCGCTACGGCTAAGAATTACTAAATGAAGGAACTTAAGTAGAAGGCCTTAAGAATTACCTTCATGTACTGCTCCTTACTCAGGAACTTATCGCGGCACGCCGGCTTGGTCTTCTTGATACCACGCAAGGCGTAGTAGTCTCGAACAGCCTGCACCCGAGCCTCGTGCCGTAAGTTCTGGAGTAGGCGCTTGCAGATGTTCTGGATAACATTTGCCGCGTCCTCCTCGTATCCCTCCTCACACCTGTAGAATGTCTGCAATCAAATGAGACAATATTGATTAGTACAATTAATAACTAGCTAGTTGAAGATTTTGAAATGTGTAAAGGAGAAATTACCCAGAACGTCCTGATCACCACGTCTGCCCTCGTGTCGCACACGACACCGTCGATAATGACATCCGGCGGGGCCGGGGCAGCCACGTAGTGCTCCCAGCTCAACCCAAGCTCTGGAAGCCGACCCTCACCAGGCAACGTGACAAACCCCGGGAAGTTTTGCCGGCAAAGAACTCCAAGGACGGAGTTGGGCCGGCGGACACTATGATGGTGGTCCCAACCCCTGCAGCATGACAAGGCCAACGCATTAGTTATTTGAAGAAACGTGAATGCAGAAGGTACAAAAATATTAAATGCACTTACGTACCTCTCCCCATCAGGGAAAATCAACCACCTCTGCTCGCGGGTCGCCGGCACGGACGGGAGCCGTGTAGCACCACGCTGGTAGACGGTGCCACCCTCCTCCTCAAGATCAGTCGGCTCCCCGCCATCATCAGCATGGCCACTCGCCTCCTCGGGCTGATCCGGCCAGGTACCCCATCCAGACGTGTGCTCCTCCGGGGTCTTTGTCGTCTGCCACTGATGGCAAAGTGCAGGTTCTTTGCCGTCTGCCACTAATGGCAAAGTCTTTGCCGTCTGCCACTGTAGGCAAACTGACCAAATGGGTCAGCTCCCAGGAAGCACAGTTGGCTGCCACGTGGCTTCTTTGCCGTCTGCGGCTGACGACAAAGAGCCCGTTGCCGTCGGTGGCAGACGGCAAAGAGCCTGCATATTGGCTCTTTTTTCTGTTTTTTTATTAAATCCAACAATTTTCATCACAAATATATATGACATATATAGATATATTTCACAGCAAACATATAAGATATATATGATATATATGACAACAATTTTCACAGCAAAGTGCAAACATATAAGATATCCATCCAACATGCAGAGTTCCATCATACATAGTTCCATCACATATGTTCCATCCAACTAGCAAGTTCCATCATACATAGCATAGTTCATCCAACTACCAAGATACATGCATAGTTCAACGATACAAAAGAAACAGATAAAGGGATAAGGAGCACTCCATCTATGCAAGCTTTCGTCAAGTGAATGAAATCTGCAAAATGAAAAATAAGAAAGTTAGAAATAGGTGACTAGAACAAGAAGAAGACTAGAACAAGAAGAGTATGTCATTTATGGGCTAACTTATGTGAAATGGATCATATATGAGCTAACTAAGTTGAAATGGGTCGTTTATGCGCTAACTAAGGTCAAATGGATCGTTTTTGAGGTAACTAAGATGAAATGGATCGTTTTTTAGCTCACTTAGGTCAAATGGATCATTTATGAGCTAACTTAGTTGAAATGGATCGTTTTTGAGCTAACTTTGTTGAAATGGATCATTTTTGAGCTAATTTAGTTGAAATGGATCTTTTTGAGCTAACTTTGTTGAAATGGATCATTTATGAGCTAATTTAGTTGAAATGGATCTTTTTGAGCTAACTTAGGTGAAATGGATCATTTAAGAGCTAATTTAGGTGAAATGGATCGTTTTTAGCTCACTTAGGTCAAATGGATCATTTATGAGCTAAATTAGTTGAAATGGATCGTTTATGAGATAACCTAGGTAAGATGGGTCATTTTGGAGTTAACCTAGGTGAAATGGGCCATTTTAAAGCTAACGTAGGTAAAATGGATCATTTAGGAGCTAATCTAGGTAAAATGGGTCATTTTTGAGCTAACTTGGATGAACTGCATCATTTATAAGCTAACCTAGGTAAAATGGGTCATTTTGGAGGAAAATAAGCTAACTCTAGGTCATTATGGTAAGCATATTGGAGGAAATAAAGCTAAGTCTAGGTCTTTATGCATTTGTTAAGCAAAACACTAGAGAAACTTACCGTGATCAGGGAGGTGTAGGAGCGGGGTGGCTAGTGCCGCTACCTGGAGAAGGATCGTGCGATGCGTTTCTGGAGTTAAGCTGCACCAAAGATCATTTCCAATGCCTCGTTAGCATTACGACACTCAAATGTTAAGACTACCAAGTAATGTCCATTCAAACTAAACTCACCGTGCTCCCAGGAGCAATCACTGGCATCGGCGGAGCGGGCTGACCGGACTTCTCGCACACAGACTGCACATTTGGTTTTCAGAACAGAGTCATACTAGTTAGTAATGAGACTCAAATGTTAAGACTAGCAAGTAATCTGCAGAAGAAACTTACCACAAGGAGCTCGTACATGGCCCTTGCCTGCATGTCATTCCGTGCCCTCTCCTCCTCCATCATCTTTCTCGTCCTCTCCTCCATCTCCCGCTGCCTCTCCGCCGCCTCCGCCAGAAGTTTCTCCGTTCTATCTCTCTCAGTCTGTATAGCAGCCTGCAACACCACTCACATGACCATTTGTAATCATTGATGGAAGCGCACACAATGTAATGGAGAAAGATAACTGAGTACGTATCACTAACCTTGATGGCGAGTTGCACTGGCCGTTCACGAGGCCTTATCTCAGGAGCGGAGCTCGACTGGCGCGCCTTGATCTCCGGGAGAGTGCTAGGACAACAGATAAGTCCATCTCCAATGGCTATGGAGCCATGGGACCTCCCGCCACCAGATATCATCACCAGTTCTGGATCAATGGGACCCTGGCTCGGGTTAAAGTCCTCCCCTTTCCTCGCCTTCCCCTCATCTCTATATCTCACGAGCTTGTTGTGGGAAGAGATGTTGGTGAAGTTGTTTGCATCATCGAGGTCAGACTGAGAGAAAGCCTTGACTTTCTTGTAAGAGCCAGTGTGGGCCATGGCATACAGGTCGTACACCTCTGGCACCTTATCCGCCTTATTGTGGCGTGCCTGAAAGAGAGAAACAATGAAAATTAGTAATTAAAGGGCTCAAGCTAGCATGATGAATGAATTGCATGAATCATGAAGCAAACCACATACCCAGTTGCGCCCGAACTGATATAAGTTGGAGCTGCCTTGATGGTGTGGCACACCTTCCATTTGGGCACGTTTGTCCTTGGCCTGGTTGTGGAGGGCTAGCCATTCTTGTGAGCACCACTCATCGACCAACACCTCCCAACAATCCATCCGATCCGCACACCATCTCGGAGGCGCCTAAGTTAGCAAATAGAAACTTGAGCGCTACGGCTAAGAATTACTAAATGAAGGAACTTAAGTAGAAGGCCTTTAAGAATTACCTTCATGTACTGCTCCTTACTCAGGAACTTATCGCGGCACGCCGGCTTGGTCTTCTTGATACCAGGCAAGGCGTAGTAGTCTCGAACAGCCTACACCCGAGCCTCGTGCCGTAAGTTCTGGAGTAGGCGCTTGCAGACGTTCTGGATAACATTTGCGCAGTCCTCCTCGTATCCCTCCTCACACCTGTAGAATGTCTGCAATCAAATGAGACAATATTGATTAGTACAATTAATAACTAGCTAGTTGAAGATTTTGAAATGTGTAAAGGAGAAATTACCCAGAACGTCCTGATCACCATGTCTGCCCTCGTGTCGCACATGACACTGTCGATAATGACATCCGGCGGGGCCGGGGCAGCCACGTAGTGCTCCCAGCTCAACCCAAGCTCTGGAAGCCGACCCTCACCAGGCAACGTGACAAACCCCGGGAAGTTTTGCCGGCAAATAACTCCAAGGACGGAGTTGGGCCGGCGGACACTATGATGGTGGTCCCAACCCCTGCAGCATGACAAGGCCAACGCATTAGTTATTTGAAGAAACGTGAATGCAGAAGGTACAAAAATATTAAATGCACTTACGTACCTCTCCCCATCAGGGAAGATCAACCACCTCTGCTCGCGGGTCGCCGGCACGGACGGGAGCCGTGTAGCACCACGCTGGTAGACGGTGCCACCCTCCTCCTCAAGATCAGTCGGCTCCCCGCCATCATCAGCATGGCCACTCGGCTCGTCGGGCTGATCCGGCCAGGTACCCCATCCGGACGTGTGCTCCTCCGGGGTCTCGTGGGCCGAACTCTCGTGGGCCGAAGGCCAGTCGACCCGAGGCTCGTGGGCCCAAGACCCGTGGACCGGAGGCTCGTGGACCGGAGTCCGTGTAGCCTCCTCCTCGGACGAGTCCACCCTAGCAGTCACGTGCTCGGGTGAAACAGCTGGGGGTGGCGGCGAGGAAGGCGCCCTAGCAGTCACCCTACCTCCTCTCCCGCGACCACGTGCCCCACCTCCTCTCTTCCTACCTCGTCCCCTGCTGGGCACCGCGGTGGACGAAGAAGGGCCCGGCGGTGTGGACATACTGTCCAGCAACGCTCGGCGAAGAGGTACGTCTGGAATCGAAGACCTCAGACCACGCGCCGAGGAAGAAGGGGCCTTGGCGCGCTCCCGACCAGCGCCCACCATCTTTCAACACCTGCCATGACAAACAGTAAACGAAATTAGTACAATATAAAAAAAAAGACCGACATGAATAATAATATGTGTATCACTTAAGTGTATCATCATCAAGTACAACATTAAAAAATTTAATACCTGACACTACTAATAATCTCGATCAGTATCATCAATAAATGCATAATCATCATCATCACTATAATCAATGACGGGCTCATAGGGTTCAGTGGCATCAACATGTGCAAGGCCACCTTGACCTAATCGGTCAAGCAATGACAGGTCATCCGCAGCAGTAACCTCTTCTTGTTCCGGCTCTTCTTGTTCCTCCTCTGGGGTGATGTCGGATTCACTGTCACTGTCTACTTCAATGTTTTGGGGTGAAGTATAGCGGTTCTTGAAACGCTTTTTGGAAAGACGTGTCTCTTGGAAGAATTCTCCTTCATATGTGTCTGGGTTAATGTGAGGTTCATAATCCTCTTCCTTTGGGGGAGATAGTCTAGCACGTGGCGGCACTTCATAAACGACATCCCAACCTTTCAGATTTGGATTAGTTTGGCAGGCCCACGATAGATAGAATACTTGGGTCGCCTGTTGAGCCGTAATATAGACATCAGGAACATCTAAATGGGTGCTTTGGTTGATTTCAACTAGCCCTATATGTTCATGAGTTCTTCTAGTCTCCTTCGGCTGAAACCAATAACATTTGAAGACTACGACATTCGTTGGGTTTTCACCATAGAATAGAAGTTCATAAATTGCTTCAACTCTCCCATAATACTCGGTACCTCCTTCACCGATAGCAGATACACAACAATTTGTAGACTTTCGGCCGGCCATAGATAGCTCTTTGCCATAGGTACGAAAGCGATACCCGTTGATGTCGAATTTGTCAAATGAACGGACCTTATAGTCAAAACCATTAGCGACTTGTCTCAATTCGGCGTCCATAGACTCTGAATTAGCCTACAAGTTTAATATGAAAGGATTGTTGCATTACGCACAAATTAGCGAATGAAACCGGGATAGCCGCCTACAAATTAGCCTACAAGTCTAATAGAAATTACCGTTTGTTTGAACCAAGAGATGAAACCGGGATAGCCGCCACCTTGCTTTGCGAGAAGCTCATACTCTTCGACAGAATCCTTTTGGATCACCGCTCCATATGAGAATAAGGCGACGTATCGACTGTATGAAATATCCAGGAATAAGAGCAGTTCAAAGGAAATAGAAGTTGCGAAACTATGTACCGAGAACTTACTCGATGTACGGCCGCACTTCTATCAGGTTGTTGAAGATATACAACGAAATGGTCCGCCATTGTTCGTTATCCAAAGATACTGGATTTGAAACACTGGCTGGTGCGAGATTCCCTTTGAATAGGCTGAGGTTGGATCCACCCTTTTTAGGGTCGTCAGCATTGTACCGAGGCTTCGGATTATGCAAATGACGATTTTTGGCTTCGTAGTGTGCTGTCACGAAGTTTGCCGCCTCCTCAGTGATGAATGCCTCAGCCATCGATGCTTCAATTCTACGTTTATTTTTACATTTTTGTCGAAGCGTCTTCTGCATCCTCTCAGTTGGGTAGCACCAACGATTTTGCACGGGCCCCCCCAATCTTGCCTCGGTCGGGAGATGCAAAATCAAATGTTGCATTGGATTAAAGAAGCCCGGTGGAAAGATCTTCTCTAACTTGCAGATCAACTCCAGCGCCAACTCTTCCATTTCTTCTAGCACGCCAGGCGATAGTTCTTTCGCACAAAGAACACGGAAGAAATAGCTGAGTTCTGCCAGTACTAGCCATTCATCCTCAGGGATGAAGCCACGCAACATCACCGGCATTACCCGCTCAATCCATATGTGCCAATCATGACCCTTGAGACCAAATATCTTCAATTTATCAAGACTGGCTCCCCTCTGTAGATTCGCTAAATACCCATCGGGGAACATCAACTGCATTTTCACCCACAAGATAATTTCCCTCATAGCCGGCCTTCCAAGATTGAACCATGCCTTTGGCTTCGTCCAGTTCTGCTTTCCTTTCGGTTCTTTCATGTTTTGTAACGGCCTATCACATAGCGCCTCCAGATCGACTCTAGCCTTAGTATTATCCTTTGACTTCCCATCTATGCCGAACAATGTACCAAAAAGTGCCTCGGCGATATTCTTCTCAGTGTGCATCACGTCGATGTTGTGTGGGAAAAGGAGGTCTTTGAAGTAAGGCAGATCCCATAAGCATGTTTTGTGAGTCCAGACGTGCTTAGAATTATACCCCTTGAAGTACCCTGGACGCTCGGGATCTGGCTCGAGAGCGTTTAACTGATCCAGGGTCTGTTGGCCTGTCAATGCATGTGGTGCAGAGTTTTTGACAACTCTACCTCTGATGAAGTTCTTCTTGTCTTTCCTGAACTTATGGCGAGGATTCAGGAACTCTCTATGCATGTCGAAGCAAGAAAACTTGCGACCGACCCGAAGCCAACGAAACTCAAGAGCTCCCTTGCATGTGGGGCACGGGAACCTTCCATGCACACACCAGCCAACGAATAGCGCATACGCCGGCAAGTCATGCGTCGAGTACATGTACCAGACACGCATTATGAAGTTCCGTTTTCTATAGGCATCGTATGTCTTGAACCCATTATCCCAGGCTTCTTGCAATTCGTCCTTAAGCGGTTGCATGTACACATTCATATTTTTCCCCGGATAGTTGGGCCCTGGAATTATCAACGTCAGGAAAATGTTCTTTCTTTGCATAATCTGTCCGGGGGGGAGATTGAGTGGAAAGACAAATACGGGCCAACAACTGTATTGGGCTGCCGTCATACCAAACACACTAAACCCATCCGTGCTGATGCCGACTCGAGGATGCCTCGGATCTGCCGCTTTGTCACCATGTAATTCATCAAACTTTTTCCACGCAACACCATCCGATGTGTGTACAATCATCAGATTCCCATCTGCATCTAGTTCGGTTCTTTTGCCCGTTTTGTGCCATGTCATCTGTCTGGCCGTCTCTTCGACCATGAAAAGACGTTGAAGTGTTGGTACGATTGGCATATACCGAAGAACACTAACGGGGATTTTGGTCTGTGTCTTCTCACCCATACCGTTGTCTACCACAACATACCTGGAAGACTTGCAAATGGGACAATAGTTCAAGTCCGCATAGTCAAGCCTAAACAAGACACATCCTTTCTCACAGGCATGTATCTTATCATAGGGCATCTTCAGTGCATGGAGGATTTTGTCCGACTGGTATAGGTTCGCAGGCATTACATGGCCTTTGGGTAGAAAGCGTCCAAATACTGTCATCATTGCATCGTAGCATTCTCTGCCCAAGTTGAACTGAGCCTTCAGAGCCATTACTTGTGAGATGGCATCCAACTGACAAAGCTCAGTGTGCTCATGGAGCGGACGTTTTGAAGACTCCAACATTTCATTGAAGGCCTTTGCAGACTCCAACATTTTCCCATGCTATGCTCCGGATCCTACGCAAAATTTCGGCAGCACCTCCCCGCTGTTCTCCTGATACACGTCTCTGCAATAAACAGAGAGGATGTGTACCCGGAGAACAACAGGGGAGGCACTGACGAAATTTATGCGTCGGATCCGGAGCAAAGCATATGGGAAAACGAACCCAATCTAAACATACTCGGGCTGTCCATGGATAGCGTTGGACAATTCGAAAGAATCAAGGTTATAAATATGCAAATGCATGCATATTTATAACTATGACGCTTTCGAACGGGAGACACATATTGGTTACGCATACTGATGATTCAAGACACATATGTAGCTAGCTATCAAGTTTCATCGGAATAGATCAAATAATTAATGGGGGAGGAGGACATGTCATTTGTGCTCACCCACGAACGAAGGGGCAGAGCTCGTCAAACGCACGGCGAGGTCGTCGAACACCAAACCTCGCAGCGATGAAACAACTGCACATTTAAAACTAC